>NC_029781.3:99256600-99348431 GCF_000817695.3 Arachis duranensis
TTAATATATATTATTTAAAAAAATATTTTAAATTTATTATTTTGTATTAAGAATATTATTAAAAATATATTATTAGTTTTTCTTAAAATAATATTTTCTTTTATTTGGTTCAAACACTATGACAATAAAAATTTTTTACGTAACTGCGTCTACTCAATAAATATTATATTCATTTATTTCTATATTGCATGTAAAATAAATAATTAATGTTTGAAAAAAGTTAATAAAAGAAAGAAGTATTTTTTTTTACCAACTCTTGGATGAAAACTATGTCATTTGAACTATAACTCAGTTGATAAAGAAAGAAATATTCTTAATTATATATTAAATAGAATAATTATTTATTAGGCTCATTCTTATACAAATAAAAATTTTTCTTAATTTTATATCTGTAATATTTTATACCAATTAACTTTAAAATTTAATTATTTTTTGAATAAATTAATAAAAAATAATATAAATAATTGTTTAAATATAATTATATTTTAATTTTTCATTTTATTACGTACAATTTGAGGATAATTTGAAATAAAAGATAATGAATTTTTGTAACTGCCATCTAGTTTGTGCTTTAACTATGTCATCTGAGAATCATGGCGTTTGGAGTTAGCCAACCAGCAGCAGCAACAGACATGCGTCTTTCTTTTCTATGAAAGCAATTTTTCGGACTTTGAAGGTCATTTATGGTAGAAGTAGAATGTGGTGGGTTCAAGAGCGTTAAAATATGTGACTAGTCAGAACGATAATGGAAGCACCAGCCAACAAATAAAACAGTAAAAATGCTTGAAGACATCATATCGACAATAACAGAGTAATAGAGGAATTCAATCAAATTTTCCTGAATATTTTTGTGGTGTAAAGGTCGTCCGTGTGTTAAATGAGGGAATTAATATTTTTGTTAGTGCCGATTTGTTTGTTCAGCCCTAACAAAAAAAAATAATAATAATAATAAATAAATTTAATTTACTTGATAACTTTTGATAGTAAATTAACTTTTAAAGAATGTTGCACTCCCTACTTTACCTAAAATGCACTAGCTTTCGCCTTAATTGTGTAATCATAACTAGATTTTTCATATTCTGATTTCTGAGTTTGTTGACTTGTAATAGTAATAAATAATGATATGTAAATTGAGTTCGATTTTTGTTTTAGACCTTTTCAAGGCTTTTTTGAAGAAGGAAATTTTAAAGTTGTTACATTCCGTAAATATACTTAATTGTTTCAATAATCAATTAAAACAAAATTGGCACATGCGTAATTTTAAGTTTAAACAAGCATCATGCGACTTTAATTTAATTTTGAAAGTCTCTTTTTTTTTTAATAAAAATTTAAGGGTCAAGATTCAGGTTTGCTCATTTTAAAATTTCATAAATCAACGCTAATACTTCTGTGGTCTGGCAGATAGTTAAAAAAAATAACTAATAAAAAATAAAAAATATGTGAATGGCTACTTGTTAGTATGAATATATATGTGTTTTTTTATTTTTTATTTTTCTTTTTGTATGGAATTCAAGTTCTAATTCGCTACACAAAATATAAGTGATGACTACTTCTACAAAAATATTTTCATTTAAAAATAATATTGTACATTTTATATAATTTAGTTAAACATATTAAATAAAATATATCAAATTATATCAGAATTATTAATGTTATGTTCAATTGAAGATGTTTTTATGAAAATAACTATTTACATAAGATTTTTTTGTGCATTTATTACTGCAATAATCACTAATATCTGAGATTTTTAGATTTTTAGAGTTATTAGTACAATAAATATTACTGCAATAATCACTAACAATAGATCCATCAGTCTAACTAACATGGCACCGGATTCGATGGTCACAGAACGTTTGGATTATTAAATGGTCTCATAACAAAACATGTTTTTTAAGTTTTTCAATAACGGTTAAATAATCCGTTTCTAATTTTAATTACAAATTAACCCTATATATTTTATTTAATTATAAAAATTATTTATAAATTATTATTTTATCATTCATCTATTATGTTTATTAATAATAAAAAATAAAAACAATAACGAATTAGATCTTCCATTGATCATAATAATTTTTTGGCAATTCTAATCGATTGAAAGTTTATCTTTGATCCATTATATCCGTCGAGAATTTTAAAATCGTGTTTCTTAAAAAATTAATTGATTGAATTTCAGGTCCATAACTCAATCAATTGGGTAATATGAAAATTTATAAACCATTAGTCACGGCACGATTCAAAATTTATAAAAACGATATGAAAATTGAGAACGGCACAATTCAAAATTCAATCGATTGAATTATCCTACCAATCGATTATATGCGTAAAAAAATTTATTTACGTCACATTTCAATGATTGAATGGTGATACTAATCGATTGAATTGGAATATACCATTAGTCACGTACAAAATTCAATCGATTGTATTATCATACCAATCGATTAAACCTTCATATATCATTTTAATAGCGGACTTCAATCGATTGGGTAATATAAACAATCGACTGAATTATAAAAAATCCACATTCTAGTCATCGTTCAATCGATTGGATAATATGACCAATCGATTGATTTTTGCGAAACCATACTGCCTTGCAACTTTCAATCGATTGTTTTATGGTAACCTGAAGTCCAATCAATTGAGTTATGAAAAACCTGAAATTCAATCGATTATTTTGTTAATCCAATCGATTGATTTTTTAAGAAACACGATTTCAAAATCCTCGACGGATGTAATAGATCAAAGATAAACTTTTAATCGATTGGGATTGCCAAAAAGTTATTACGATCAATGGAACATCTAATTTGTTATTATTTTTGTTTTTGATTATTAATAAACATAATAGATGAATGATAAAATAATAATTTATAAAATAAAAAAAACTTTTATGATTAAATAAAATATATAGAATTAATTTGTAATTAAAACTAGAAACAAACTATTAGCAGATTGTTATTTATTTACTGCACACAGTTAGTCAGCCTTATTTAGAGAGGAATCTTTTCCATTAGATTAGGGTTTTGTTAGTTTGTTAGCTAGTTTGTTAGCTAGTTTGTTAGCCTAGTTTGTTAGTTTGTTAGACTGATGTGTATGTGTATATATTCCACATAAAGCTAATAGAGATGTAGCAGAAAATCATTTTTTCAGTATCAACTTTGGTTCTTACATGGTATCAGAAGAATTTCTCATACTTCTCTGCGTTCTTCTCTGATCTTCCTCCCTCTTTCTCGAACCTTCTTTTCCCCTTTCACTTTCCCTCTCTTCTCGAACCTTCTTCTATTTCTTCTCTTCTCCCTTCTCTCCAACCTTCAATTTTCTTTCTGCAATGGCGGCGATTGATGAAGCCGATCCTTTTCTGCTCCATTCCTCCGATCAACCGAACCTTGCCTTGGTCTCGCAAGTGCTCACCGATGACAATTATCCTTCATGGAAGAGATCGATGGAAATGGCGCTCAATGGCAAAACAAACTTGGATTTGTTGACGGCACGATTCCGCCGCCTGAGGAAGGTGCGTCTCACTCTTCCAAGCTCCGCTGGCGTCGTCTGAACGACATCGTCAGCACCTGGATTCTCAACTCTGTCTCCAAGGAGATCGCATCGAGCTTGATCTTTGCTGGTTCTGCTCATGAGATTTGGATAGATCTAGGTCATCGATTTCAGCAAAAGAACGGTCCTCGAATCTATGAACTGCGAAAAGAGTTAATCAATCTGAAACAGGATTCTCTCTCTGTCTCTCAGTTTTTTACTAAGCTGAAGTGTGTGTGGGAGGAATTATGCCATTTTCGACCTTCAGTACGCTGTAATTGTGGTGGTGCTCGTGAATTTTTAGCTCATGCTGATGAGGAATATGTTCTTGTCTTCTTGATGGGGTTGAATGATGTGTACCATCAAGTTCGGAGTCAAATTCTCTTGATGAAGCCTTTGCCTAGCATCTCTGAAGTTTTCTCGCTAATCGTTCAAGAAGAGCGGCAACGAGGACTGACTCTTGCTCCTCCAACAAGCAATGAGACGCAAATGGATTTTGCCGTGAAGAACACACACTATAACTCCAAGATCCGTCCAGGAAAGAAAGATAAGCCGCTCTGTACTCACTGCGGTTTACTCGGCCACACCAAGGATAAATGCTACAAGTTACATGGTTATCCACCTAATTACAAGAAGCAAAGTCCAGCCACAGTTCGGGTCAATCATGTGGACACAAGTCAGGACATTCCTCTTCAGCTCACTTCTCAACAGTATCAACAATTAATATCACTCCTATCTACACAAGTCCCATACACAATGCCCCCTATTATCACTGCTGAAGCTTCAAGTGCAGGGGAAGGTAAACTTTTCTCTGCTGCTTTAATTTCTGCACTTGGAGTTAAATCATGGATCTTAGATTCTGGCGCTACTTGTCATGTGACCTGTACTTTGGACAATTTCAAACCTTCAATTTGGTTTGCAAATAAATTTGTGGTTCTCCCTGATCATACTCGCATACCTGTGCTTGCTTCTGGTTCTGTTTTATTATCTCAAACCCTCACACTCACTGAAGTTTTGTATGTGCCTTCATTGAAAATTAACCTGATTTCAGTGAGTTCCTTGTTGTTAAAGCAGCACCTTTATATTCTTCTTTCTGATGTTGGTTTTGTGATTCAGGACCACTTGAACTCCAAGATGATTGGGAAAGGTGAATTGAAACACGGATTGTATGTTTACACACACACACCAGCTGTCAATGTTAATGAACCTACATGTAATAGTGCAGATTGTGCCAATACGTTAGCCATTTCTGATTCTTGTAATGCAATAAGTGCAAAATTGTGGCACCATAGATTATGCCACCTTTCTTTTCCTGTTTTGCAACATTTTCCCTTGAATTGTAATTCTTCATCTTCTAATAAAAATTTCCTTTGTGACATATGCCCTTTGTCCAAGCAAAAACGGTTGCCATTCGTTTCCAACAATAATCAGGAGTCCGAATGCTTCTCATTGATACACTGCGACACTTGGGGTCCTTATCATGTTGCTACGCATTTGGGGGAGGGATATTTTCTCACTTTGGTAGATGATCATAATCGATATACCTGGATTTATTTGTTGAAAGCCAAATCTGATGCTACGACCATCATTAAAGAATTTTTTGCCATGGTTCACACTCAGTTTGGTGCTGTGATTAAGAAGATTCGGTCTGACAATGCACCTGAGTTAGCTCTTACTGATTTCTTAAAATCAAAAGGTTCTCTTCACCAATTCAGTTGTGTTGAGCGACCACAACAAAACTCGGTGGTGGAACGGAAGCATCAACACCTTTTGAATGTAGCAAGGAGCTTGTATTATCAATCCGGGGTCCCACTTTATTTCTGGGGTGAATGTATTGCTACTGCAGCCTTTTTGATCAATAGATCTCCCTCTTCCACTCTTGGCTGGAAGTCCCCTTATCAATTACTTTACAATAAGGCACCCGCATATGAAGACTTGAAGGTGTTCGGATGCCTTGCCTATGCTTTGACTTTACCTTCCTCTAGGAACAAGTTCTCACCTAGAGCCATTCCAGCAGTTTTTCTTGGCTACCCACGAGGTTACAAAGGGTACAAACTCTATGATCTCAAGAATAGAAAGTTCTTTATTTCAAGGGATGTGATTTTTCATGAATTAAATTTTCCCTTCAAGCTTGGCAGCACTTATTCTTCCTTACCTGATCCTTTTGATGATCATGTCCTTCCTAAGCCAATTGAAGTTTCCCTTAATACACCACAACTTGTTGCTCCAGCTACACCTGTCCCTGTTGTGACACAGCCACGAGCTGAGAACCCACAGCCGTTGAGAAGAAGTCAGCGACTCCATAGGGTACCTACCTATCTTACAGACTACCATTGCAACAATGTGGTGAATCCTTTGGCGATGGTGCATTTTTGTTCTTATGAGAGATCGAGTCCAGCATACAAGGATTATTGTATGCAAGTTTCTGATTTTTATGAACCCCAATTTTATCACCAAGCTGCCAACTATCCTCAATGGCAATAAGCTATGGCTGAGGAATTACAAGCTATGGAGAATAACCGTACATGGGAGGTAGTTTCGCTTCCGATCGGAAAACATTGTATTAGTTGTCGATGGGTATATAAGGTGAAGCGCAAGCAAGATGGGTCAGTTGATAGATGCAAGGCTCGTTTGGTTGCTAGAGGAAACACTCAACAAGGTGGTGTAGACTATAAGGAGACTTTTTCACCGGTTGCCAAACTCACCACTGTTCGTTTACTCCTTGCTGTTGTTGCTGTGAAGAATTGGAAATTGTTGTAGCTAGACATTAATAATGCCTTCTTGAATGGTGATCTTGATGAGGAGGTGTATATGCAACTACCTCAGGGATATGCCAGCAAAGGGGAGCAGGGGGAGAAGCTTGTATGCAAACTAAACAGGTCAATTTATGGCTTGAGACAGGCTTCGAGGCAATGGTTTACCAAGTTCTCCACTGCTTTACTTGGTGCTGGTTTCACTCAATCCAAATCAGATTATTCTCTATTTCATAAAGGAACAGGTGATTCACTTGTTATGGTGCTTGTATATGTCGACAACATCATTGTTGCTAGTAAACTTGGTGATATGGTTGCCCAAACTCATCAAACTTTGCAGGGTCTTTTCAAACTCAAGGTGCTTGGCCCCTTAAAGTACTTCCTTGGATTGGAGAAAGCAAAATCTAAGGAAGGCATTTGTTTGTCTCAACGAAATTACACCCTGTCTTTGCTTGAAGACACTGGTTTTTTGGATTGTAAACCTGCCTCTGTACCCTTGGATCCAAACATAAAACTTACTGCCACTGACGGGGATTTGCTCGAGGATGCGGGGCAATATAGGAGGTTGATTGGCAGGTTGCTTTACCTCACTATTTCAAGACCGGATATTTGCTTTGCTGTGAACAAGTTGAGCCAATACATGTCTTCTCCTCGCACTACCCATTTGGATGCTGTCTATCATGTTTTGAGGTATTTAAAGGCTGCACCTGGACAGGACTTGCTCTTTTTGGTTTCTTCCCCTTTATCGGTCAAGGCATATGGGGATGCTGATTGGGGAAGCTGTACCGAAACCAGACGATCCACTACCGGCTATTGCGTCTTCCTTGGCGATTGTCTAATCTCATGGAAGTCGAAGAAACAAGACACCGTTTCGAGGTCCACGGCCGAGGCAAAGTATCGAGCACTTGCCAATGTCACGGCTGAAGTTGTATGGATTATGCGGCTGCTTCAGGACTTTGAGATACAAGTTAATCCGCCCTTCATTTTCTGTGACAGCAAAGCTGCAATTCACATTGCAGAGAATTCCACCTTCCATGAGCGTACCAAGCATATCGAAATGGATTGTCATTTTGCTCGAGAACGTGTACAGGACGGTACCGTGAAGTTGGTGCATGTGAAGTCAGGACATCAGCTTGCTGATATTTTAACAAAAGCTGTACAGCCTACCTTGTTTAAGAACTTGATCAGCAAGTTGGGAATCATTAACATTTTTTCACCAACTTGAGGGGGAGTATTAGCAGATTGTTATTTATTTACTGCACGCAGTTAGTCAGCCTTATTTAGAGAGGAATCTTTTCCATTAGATTAGGGTTTTGTTAGTTTGTTAGCTAGTTTGTTAGCCTAGTTTGTTAGTTTGTTAGACTGATGTGTATGTGTATATATTCCACATAAAGCTAATAGAGATGTAGCAGAAAATCATTTTTTCAGTATCAATTTTGGTTCTTACACAAACTATTTAGCAGTTATTGAAAAACTTAAAAAACATATTTTGTTATACAATTATTTAATGGTCTAAACATTTTGGAACCATCAAATCTTTTGTCAACTAACATTTTCCACCAAATTCTCCACATGTCATGTATTCATTAGTCAATCAAAATTTAATCACTTTTAATTACTATAACTTCGACCACCAAAAACCTACCTTTTATTTTTCTGATCTTGTACATAAGTTTATTAATATCTCGCTAACTTATCCTGTGTGAACGGATTGTCTATTGTCATAGATCTTTTTTGAGTTGGCCCGGTTTATGTCTGTAACTAAAAATAAAAATGTTATTGATAAATTAAAATTAGTTGTTAAAATTTATTATTAATATATTTGTGTATAAATATACGTGTAGATTAATTTATTTTTAATATATATTTATATTTTAACATATATTTTATACTGATAGCTGATTTTAATATACACTTAACATAATCGTAACTAAAAAGCCGACTAATACATGCCAAAAGAGAGAACCTCCTGTGCATATCTTGAAAAAAAAATTGTTTTAAAACATTTTTTTTAAAATTCATTTAACAACCATGCAAGGAATGATTATACTAACAACAATAATGTCGCATAAAAAACTCGTGAACAGTTTTTCTTATTATTACATAATCATAACAAGGCAACTAGCTAACCATTAATTATCCTGTCAACCAAGTAAAAAACCTGCTTAAGTTCGTTGAAGAAGTACTTCCTTCTTCCATGTTGTGCTTTAGTTTTTCCATCAGTTTATGAGACCTTGATCTTGTTTTCTCATCAGCTTTAGTTTTATTTGAGTTCTTGTACTATTTTTTTTTAATTGGGTCTTTATACAATTAAACCAATTACTACCAATAAATGGACTTAATTAAAAAAAATTAGTGCAGGAATTCAATTAAAAAAAAATAGGAATTTAATTGAAAATTTTGCTAAGCTATAAAGACCAACAAAATAATTAAACCTTATTTTAATGACATACAACAAATTTAAGATTTTTTGACCCTTTTAAAATTAGGGTTATGCTACATATACACCAAAATCAGTCACCAAAGTCAGCTATCAATATAAAATACATGCTAAAATATAAATATACATTGAAAATAAATTAAACCACATATGTATTTATGCACAAATATATTAGTGGCTAATTTTAATGGCTAATTTTAGTGTACAAATAGCATTTTTCTTAAAATTAACTATGTTATTTGCATATTAAAATTAATTATTAATATAACATATATATTAAAAATAAAGCCAACTTTTCAGTAAGATCTCGTATAATTGAGTCCGTTGTTATGATCTAATTTTTTTTTAAATAATGCAATATATTTTTATAAGTTGTGTAAAGGATGAACGTAAATCGAATCGGATTGAATATGTTTAAAATCTTGATTCGATCCGCACTAAAATTATTGGATTAGATCTAATATTCGTAATTTTTTAGCTTGGATCGGATTAGATATCAAATATATATGCAAAATATAAAAATACTTTTTAAAAGTTTATTTTTATTAAAAACTAATAAAATATCTTTTTTTATTCTTTTAAATATGTTTATCTTTAAAATAATATTAAATATATTTTTTAAAATAATAAAAATAAAATAATATACATATGATAATTATTAGTTGAAATAAAATATAAAAAAATATTTACTTATTTATTTTTTTTGCAGATCTGCCAATATGCGAATACCTACATAAAATCTGCAAAGCGATCTTATTAGTGTGCGGATCCAATCCATATCCACGATTTTTGAATCGGATTCAAATAAATACTACGGATATACAGATCAGATCTAATCCATAAACATTACGCAACATTTTTTTTTGCACGATTTATTTTTTTCCTTTTAGAATATTGTTTCTTTTTTCTTTAACGTTTTTAGTTATGGTAAATAAAGTACAAAAAATTCTTATATGGTAGATCTTCTTCTTTTTCGTCTTTTTCTTCGCGTTTTTCCTCCTCCTCCTCCTCCTCATTCTCCTTTCTTTTTCACGTTCCTTCTTTTTTACGTATTTTTCTCGTTATCGTCATTCTTTTTTTGTTGTTGTTGTTGTTGTATTTTTTTTCTCCTTCTCTCCCTGTGAAAAAGCAGTAGAAGGTGAGGAGTAAGAGTTTTTTGTGCAGAACAAAAATCAACAGAGATTATATTTAAAAATGAACTGAAATTATATTTAGAATGAACTGAAATCATTAAGTAATTTCAGTTCATTCTAAATATAATTTCAGTTTATTTCTGAATATAATTTCGGTTCATTTTTGAGTGAATTATTTTGTTATGATTCTTTTTGTTTCACTATTTTGAGAGGAATAAAACCAAGAAAAAGAGAAGAAAAATCAAACAAAAAAGAAAAAATAATTCCTCAAAACTTCTCATCATGTTCTTCTTTTCTTGTCTTGTTCATCTAATCAAATAAAGAAGAAGAAACACATAATTCTACAAAATCACTTGATGAATTTGAATGTATTTTTATTCATGATTCAATTTTTTTGTGTGTTTGTTTTCGAATTAAGTTTGTGTGTCGCAATCATTAAGTAATTTCGATTTATTCTGGATTTAAATAAGGTGCATTTAGTTTGTGCTTGTTTTGAAATGAGTTTACATTCTGAATTTAATTTTCGGTTCATTCTAAATATAATTTTAGTTCATTTCTGAATATAATTTCGGTTCATTTCTGTTATGCACAATTCAAAATTCTTTCTCCTCACCTTCTACTGCTTCTTCACCAGGGAGAGAACGAAGAAAAGAAAAAAAATACAGCGACAACAACAACAAAAGAATGACGATAAAGAGAAAACACGTGAAGAAAAAGGAACGCGAAAAAGAAGAAGGAGGAGGAGGAGGAGGAACGCGAAGAAGAAGGTGAAGAAAAAGAAGCTCCGTGTATAAACGAGCGTGAGAAGAAGAAGAAGAAGAAGAAGAAGAAGCATGTAATCACGCTCTTTTAATGATAGTGGTTTTTGTTGGTGTTAGGCCTATTTGGATGAACTTGGATAAAAAAAAGAATACTTGGATGTGTAGCAACACTAATAAATTAAAATGCATTTTTTTTGGGGATTTAGGGGAAGTTTTCCGACCCTCGGCAAACTCTATAATTTTAATAGAGTTTGTCGGACCCCCGGCGAACTTCAAGTAGAGTTCGACACACTATATAAACCGTAGGGCCAATCCATTTTGTCCCTTTCCTCCTTCCAAACCTCTCTTCTTTTTCCTTCGCTTGTGATATTCAAAGTTTTCTCTACGAGATTTTTTGCCTTCCGACATCCATGAAGTTCGTTATCCACTATATTAGCAGCTTCAGGTCAGTATTTAACATATTAGTTAGGGTTATTGTTTACTATTTATATGTTAGTGTTGAGTTAAGAAATTAACCAAATTAATTAGTGATGACAAACATTATTTTATTGGACAAAATAAATAATTAAATATTAATTATTTATAATTATATGTTGCTTATCATTTATGATGATATGTTGCAGGCTAAAAATAAATATGATGTAGCAGCAGCCCAAGTGAATGCGAGAAACATATAAACAAGGCTGGTGGGCTAGAATAAAAACAAAGCCCAAAAGAAACAAAGAATACAAGGCAACCGGCTGAATGAAAAAGATCCAATCCAAGTCCGGTTGCCTCTCTCATTCAAACTCTTCCATCTTGCTCTCACCCAAACGCAACGTTAACCTGTCCCCTCTTAGTCAAAACTCAAAAAAAGAAAGAGAGAGCTTCTTCCCTAAGCTATTCACCAAAAAAACAAGAAAGAGAAGATTAAGCAAATGATAGAAGTCTAATCACCCATCATCAATCTATATCAAGAAGAGGTTAGAAGTTAAAGATGATTTTCATTTCCTCTTACATGCATCTCATTTTCTTCTCTTCTTCCCAACACTCTGCCATTCCAAAAATGGGTTACAAGGGAAAGTTGATTTTTGCTTTAATCTGCTGTGTATCTACGGTCTCAAACGAATCTTGGGGACCAAGTTGATTTTCAAGGGCTGAGATCTGGTTTACCATTGGAAGACTTGTTGTGGTTGCTGTATTGAGGCTTTCAGTAAAAAAGATGGTCAGAATGAAAGTTCCTAATTTAAGTAAAAATGGGAGAAAGTGAACGGCTGAGGTTGGTGAAGCACACTGCTCAAGAAGTTGACCTAGGAAGAGCAACCAAGCAACATGCAAGGAGATAAAAGAGGTTAGCTGTTCATTCAGAAGCCAAGGAGAGAAAACCAGAGTTTGGTGAGTTGTGTTCTGTAAAGAAGTTCCTCTACTTGGATAATGCTTTCTTTCAAAGAAGCATTCGGTCAATACTGAAGAACTGAATCTGAGGCTTACAAATCTAGTTTATCACATAGCAAAGAGGCTGTTGATGAAGTCAATCTCCTTCATGTTTTTACAGATTGTAATGTACTTTTCAATGTTTATCTTTCTGTAATTTCTTGAGTGAAAAGACATTGTGAGTGTAACACCCTACCACACAGAGCCTTACACTTAAGTCATAAAGCAGATGTGGCAAGGTATTACAACCTCTAAAAGAAAATGATATGTACATAAATATAGTTGGATGAAATCATATCTAGGAGCTTTGAAGGATAAGCTAAACAAATACGATAATCAAAATCGTTTCACACTTGCATGGATATTCATAAAATGGACAGGTAAAATCGAAAGAAAACTGAAAACATATATACATATCAGAGTTTCAAAACTCAGATAGCAAGCTCCAGACTCAACCTGCGAAGCTAAAGCCAGCCAGAGTATATAATTATATATATATACAACCCAAAATAAAACTCAAACCACAAAATAAACACTTGTATCTCCAAGTTATCCTCTAGGAGGGACAAAACACAAATATGTACATGCGAAGATTTCTATAAACATATATACGTAGCATAAAACAAAATATGACAGTCCAAAAGATAGTACTTCGCTTGTAAGGAGGGTCTCCAGACGCTCAACGAGGTGCCTCTCGACCTGCATCTGAAAACAACAACATAGTATGGGGTGAGAATAAGAGGTTCTCATCATGGTAAAGGTGCCCGCATAGTTAATATAAAAGGTCCCGGGAGAGCCAGAGGCATTCCTAGAACTTCGACACTCAGATTTCAGCTTAAGAATTCAACTAAACCAGAAATTAGGTAAGTTGTCTAAGGTATTATAGTTCTGAATCTAACTTTAACCTAATACTTCACGTTCTATCTCCTCCAATCCTCCGAATCACTGGTGGAACAACTCCCTCCACACCTCTGCCAAGAAGGATTTCTCAGAAAACATACACATACAATTCAAGCAAGAAAAATACAGATAGAGAAGCATTTACAGCAGGTAGAACAAGTAACAGCTAAGCAGAATTAAATAGCTAAGCAAACTAAAACAATGCACACTCAAATAAAGCAGACAAATGCGTATGATGTATGCCTGTCCTATGACTGATGAGTCTAATCTGTCGGTTATACAGCCAACCCGACATGTCCTGATAGTTAACCATTGGACAGTCCCTCTGTGCGCGCATGCCCAAGCTCAATAATATTCCATGAAGTGAAACCCCAAACTCAAATATAATATTTCATGGAGTCACTCTCCAAGCTCAACAATATAGTATTCCATGGAGTTAAACTCCAAGCTCAATACTATTCCATGGAGTCAAACTCCAAACTCAAATATAATATTCAATATTCATATGTATATATACATGCCCATGGGGAAATCCGGGGAGTTAAAGTGTCCGGTCACATCTCGCGACAGAGGGTCAACAAATAGTCTCAAATACACAAGCCACATAATAATCTGTTTCTTTTAAAATAACACTTTAAATCGAAAACTCTAGTTCTTACAGAAACTTTGGCAGTACCTCCTCTAAAACTCGAATTTCTGCCACTCTTCAAGGGTCCCAACTACCAAACCAAACACCTCTCAATCATTCAATTCACTTCCAGTAACAAATTAGTTCAAAACCAAACAAATACCAATATTAAGTCTTTTTCCAAAACCCACCAACTCCAACAGCAAATTATTAACAACAACTAAACCACACATTTTATACCATATACACAATCCATCAATTATTCATTCAGTTCATTCCTATCTTAAGGTCTTATAGCCTAAGTTTTCACGTGACATTAAATATTAACTAAGAGAAACCAAAATCATACCTTCGTATGGAATCAAAATACTCGAAGCTTCGAAAAAAGTTTCCTGACCGACCTATCAAAGAAGAAAATGTCTAGAATCGTTTATGCCTTCTAAAACTCTAGTTGGCCAAAGTCAAGGGATAGAGGAGCTACGTTACTGTCAATTTTCACCGGTCGAAAATGGTGCCAACATATAGAGGAGAAGGATATAAATACTTTTACCGAATTAAATTTTTTATTAGAGTTACGAATTGTAAGAAATCAAATTCAAAAGTTTGGTGGGGTTTACATCTCTCTCGGTCACGCTCTTCTCTCTCGCCGTTTTCTTTCCTTTTTTTCCTCTCGCATACGCTAATCAGATATATATGTATCATTAATACACCGCCTTGGATTTCTTTATTGTATATATGCCTTACAATACACATATATATATATGCAACCTAATGCATAATGATAGTAATAATATATATGCAACTTAATGCAAAAATCGAAACCGACTTTTATTTCTGTGCTTTATGATTAATAATAGTAATAATATTAATAGCAATAATAATGATAATCATGTAATAATAATAATAATAAACGTAATAATAGTAATAATAATAGTAACGTAATGAATATAATAATAACAATGAATATATAATACTAGGAAACAAAACTATATAAATTTGTAATACATATAATACTCATGACAACTATATCCAATAATAATAATAATAATAAATAATAATAATAATAATAATAATTTATATATAAAGTTAATAATATATGAGTTACTAATTTAAATGACATTAGTAACTTAAGGGTGAAAAGTATTTGGTGAAGCATTAGTAAAGCTAAATTCAGCAAAAGTACTAATATTTATTCATATCGGTAGATATCGAACTCGATAATAATATTATTAACTTAACTTTATTTTTAAATTAAAATATCAAGTACTCAAATTAAAATATACATATAAGTTTTATTATATAAATTACTAGAATTATAGTTTTAATTATGTAAAATATTTCATTATATATATATATAAAAGAATATGAATTTGATTGAATTCAAATAGTTATAAAATTAGTTCAATTACTGATAATAAAATAATTTCTAAAAATAGAAAATTTCAATTTATGAAATAAATGATAACTTATTTATATTTATTTTTTTAAAATTGAGGATCGCTACAGTGAGAGAGCTCAAGTAAAAGTCTTGAGTGAAAAAAAGGCTGAGTGATACACTTGAGAGAAAAGCCTAGAGTTATTTCAGATTTCTTTAGGTTGATTAAGTGTCTTGTATCTTGTACCTGTTAGGTATCCCTTTCTTAGTTGGGTTAGCACTAAGAGTGAAGAGTTAGGTATTAGCATAGCCAATGTCAAGTTAGGTTAGAACTTGAGTGTGAAAGGATTGGGTTAATCCTGTGGAATTGGTGTATGTAATACTTTTAACTATAGTGAAAATTCCTCCATTGTTGTGGAGGAGACTGGACGTAGGTTGCATAGCACAAGGCAACCGAACTAGGATACATGTTGGTATTAGCTTTTCTCTTCTCTGCTGTGTTCTGTTTTCTAATATTCATGAGACAAAAATAAATTGTCTCATAAATTTCCGCTGCTGAGTACAAACAGAATCAGAATTAAAAGTTTGTTTTAAAAGGGTCACAACAACAACTTAAAAGGAAGGCATAGATTCAACCCCCCTTCTCTAAGCCTACCACAACCTTCAGTTAGTTAGAATATGTAACATATTAGTTAGATTTTTTATATTTTTGTTTTCAAGTACCATTATTATTTACTGTTTATAACATGTTAATTAGAGTAAGTTATTAGTTAATTGTTAATTAGTTTAGTCGGAATAATTAGTTTAAGTTTTGAGTTAATAATTATTAGAATATCATAATTAGGAAACAAAATCAGGACAATATCAAAGAAGATTAGAAAAAAATCAATGTAATTATTAGGATATTATTCCATAACAAGCGTACTCTTAGCGTACTCTTGGTCTATATATTGGTAAGAACCTTGTAATCACAGATGAGAAATATGAATAAAAATAATACTTTTTTAAATAATTCTTTATTTCTTTCCTAAACTCTTTATACCATGGTAACATGGTATCAGAGCAGAGTTGGGTTCTAGGAATTCAAAATTCTGACGAATTCACATTACAAATTACAAATATGCCACGCAATAGTTTTGGCATGCGATCATCACAAACCAATTATGACAATTTGTCAATTGGTTTCAAACTAAACGGATATAATTATCCATTACGGGCAACTTTGATGGTAAAAGCAATTGGTGGAAGAAGAAAGAAGAAACACACCAAAGAAAACAGCTTTAAGATCGTGGGTTACCTAGATTGGAGGAAAAACAATCCCAAATCATCAAGAACTCAGAGTAAAGGAGCTGCCGCTGTGAGCATCCCAGAAGTCACTAGTAGCAGTGGCAAGGCCAGAAGAGAGGAAACAAGTCACGATGGCAAGGCAGCAACGGCGGTAATAAGCGCAAGGACTACTTTCTTTGGCTGCTCAGCCCAAATCGCGACTCAATATAAAGGGAAAACCCAAAATCAGAATCCAATTGAAAAGATAAATGAATGAATTTTCGATTGTGGGGCTACCGATACTATGACTCATGACCTTCATGATTTTAACAGCTTGACTATACCCTCAAAAGTCCATATTGAAATAGCTAGTGGAGAATTAATTGATGTTAAAGGCAGAGGCTCCATTACTTTTTCAGAAAAATTAAAATTAAAAAATTGCCTCTATGTCCCTGCACTATCATCAAAATTATTGTCTGTTAGCCAAGTAACAAAGGAACTAAATTGTGTGGTACTCATGTACTCTACCTTTTGTCTTTTACAGGACATTCTTACGAAGGAGATCGTTGGGCGTGGTACTGAGCGAGAAGGCCTTTACTACGTTGATGAAGTAGCACACCAGGGTCATGCCATGCTTGCTCACGGAACGGTTACTAGGCAACTTTGGTTATGGCACAGGCGTCTCGGACATCCTTCATTTGGGTACCTCAAGTTACTATTTCTTAGTCTTTTTACAAGTAGTACTGAACCCCCAAATGTGAAACTTGTATTCGTGCAAAAAATCATAGAGTTTCTTTTCCTCCAACCAACACTAGAGTCAATTCTAGTTTTTCTCTAATACACTCTGATGTGTGGGGTCCAGCTCCTATTTTTCATAATAATTTTCAATATTTTGTATTATTTGTGGATGATTTCTCTTGCATGACTTGGGTATATTTTTTAAAACACAAATCTAAAGTACCTGACAAGTTTTTTGCTTTCTACCAAATGATTCAAACTCAATTCAACAAGAAAATCCAAGTACTTCGCTCAGATAATGGTGGGAAATTTATAAACCAGTCAATGCGCGATTTTTTTTATGAAAAATTGTCTTATCCATCAAACTTTCTGCCCAAATACACCCCAACAAAATGGTGTGGCTGAGCGGCGAAATCGTAAGTCACTTGAGATGACCCGAACCATGCTTTTTGATGCACAAGTTCCAAAATTTTTTTGGCCTGAAGCTATAACGACCTCTGCCTACTTACTAAATTACCTACCTACCTAAGTTCTCCACCACAAAATACCCTTACAAGTCTTGGCTACTCAAACTGCAATCCCGCCTATTATAACCTTACCACCTCGAGTATTTGGATGTTCCGTCTTTGTCCATATTCCCAAAGCCAATAAAACCAAACTTGATCCTTGTGCAGAAAAATGTGTTTCGTTGGGTATGCTACACACCAAAAGGGGTACAGGTGCTACAATCCAATCACTCGTCGTATTCATGTGACCATGGATTGTGATTTTTTGGAATCCGAATTTTACTTCAGCCGCCAACATGGCATTCAGGGAAAGAACAATAATGAACCACCAAGTTGGCTAAATAACCTTTGTTGCCCAGAAACTGTTCAAACAGAGCAAGTAGATGGAGCTACCACAACATACTTCACGCAACATAGAAAACAACTCGGTACATAAAACCAGTGAGAGTCCTTTTGAGAATGTCAGACAAGAGGTAAGTAATTATCAATATGATAATTTACTCCCTATTTTTAATAAAGCCACTAACAATAACAGTATAGCACTGGAACATGAAGAACCAGAGCTCAATACATTTATTCTTCCTCCAAGAAGAAACAGAAGGATGCCTCCTGATCGGTACTCACCAGAACATGTTCTCCGTAACTCAAGATACCCGATAAGAGTGGCTAGAGAAGGAATAGCAGATGTTGAAAAAACTTTTTCCACCAGACTCTTAACAGAAGACATTCCAAGAAAAGCTAAATGGCAAAAAGCCATGAATACAGAAATGGAAGCTCTAGAGAAAAATAAAACTTGGGAGAAGTGTCTCCTACCGGCAGGAAGTCAATCGGGTGCAAATGGGTTTTCACCATTAAACACAAGGCATATGGCACTATTGAATGGTACAAGGCAATGTTGGTGGCCAAAGGTTATACACAAACCTATGGTATCGACTACACTGAAACTTTTTCACTGGTTGCAAAGATTAATACTATCAGGGTGTTGTTTTCAATAGCCGCAAATGAAGATTGTCCACTCCATCATTTTGATGTCAAGAATGCTTTCTTGCATGGAGAGTTGAAAGAAGAAGTGTACATGGAAGCTCTTCCATATTTCTCAACGGGATTTAGAAAAAAATGAAGTTTGCCGGTTAAAGAAGGCTCTTTATGGACTTAAACAATCTCCACGTGCCTGGTTTGGAAGATTTACAGATGCCATGAAAAGGTATGGGTACAAGCAAAGTAACTCTGATCATACCCTTTTTTTGAAAAAATGGGGAGATTTAATCACTTGCCTAATGATCTATGTGGATGATATGATCGTAACGGGAAGTGATGTTACAAAAATTGAAAAATTGAGAAGGAACCTATTTACAGACTTCGAAATGAAGGATTTGGGAAGACTAAAATATTTCTTAGGAATAGAGGTTCTACGATCTAGTAAAGGAATCTTTATCTCCCAAAGAAAGTATATTTTGGACCTTCTGGCAGAAACAGGAATGGTGGATTGCAAACCAGTAGATACGCCCATGCAAGTTAATCACAAGTTGAAGATAGTAGAAGGTGCCACCTTAGCAGATAAGGAAAGGTACTAGCGACTGGTTGGAAAACAAATTTACTTATCACATACTCAGCTTGACATAGCTTATGCTGTGGGATAGTAAGTCAGTTTATGCATAAGCTACAAGAAGATCATATGGAAGCTGCCATGAGGATAGTTTGAAGAGAGCTCCAGGAAGTGGAATCATTTTCAAAAGGAATGGCCATTTGAAGGTTGAGGCATACACTGACGCAGATTGGGCGGACAACCCAAATGATAGAAGATCAACAGCTGGTTACTTTACACTGGTTGGAGGCAACCTAGTAACTTGGAAAAGCAAGAAGCAGAAAGTTGTAGCTCTTTCAAGCGCAGAGGCAGAATTTCGAGGATCGTTAAAGGCATAACTGAAGTATTGTGGTTAAGAAAATTTATGACTGAGATTGGGTTTTCACCATAATTGCCAAGCCAGTTGAAATGTGACAACAAAGCCGCAATCAGCATTTCAGATAATCCCGTACAACATGATAGAACAAAACATGTTGAGGTGGATCAACACTATATCAAAGAAAAAATTGAGAATGACATTATTGAGCTTTCATTTGTGAGATCAGAAGATCAGTTGACTGATATTCTTACTAAAGCAGTTTCAAGACAAGCCCTTGCTAAAGTTCTAACCAAGCTGAGTATTGGTGATCCCACTACTCACCTTGAGGGGAGTATTAGAATATCATAATTAGGGAATAAAATCAGGAAAATATCAAAGAGGATTAGAAAAAAAATCAATGTAATTTATTAGGATATTATTCCATAACAAGCGTACTCTTAGCATACTCTTGATCTATATATTGGTAAGAACCTTGTAATCACAGAAGAGAAATATGAATAAAAATAATACTTTTTTAAATAATTCTTCGTTTCTTTCCTAAACCCTTTCTACCATGGTAACAGTAATTAGAATGATACATAGTTAAATTAAGTTATCAGTTAATTATTGATTAGTATGTTTATAGAGTTAGCTGAATATGTAATTGGATTAGATTAGATTAGAATGATACATAGTTAGTAAAATTAAGTTATAAGTTAATTATTCATTAGTATATTTATAGAGTTAGTTGACAACCTCGTGTAGTTAGCCTACATTTTAATTAGTAAGTTTATGAACTGATTAAGATATAAGACAATTTGTTAATTTAATTATGTCTTTTAAAAATTTAGTTAATTTGAAAGAAATTGAGTTCAGTTTATGTTATTTTATTTTACTAGAGTATAGTTAGATTGAGCAATAGTTATTGGGGTACGAGCATATGCTTTACAGATTGGATCAAGTTGAGCACTACACTTTTATCACTCTTGTTTATTATATTGTAATAAAATTTGAATTTGTAATTTTATGTGTTGATCCTCTTTTTTTAAAATTTTTTATTTTTTCGTTTGGTAGGCGCCTCAGATTCTTGTGCACTAGACGGAATTCGACGAG
The DNA here is from genome assembly GCF_000817695.3 of Arachis duranensis. Classification (NCBI taxonomy): domain Eukaryota; kingdom Viridiplantae; phylum Streptophyta; class Magnoliopsida; order Fabales; family Fabaceae; genus Arachis; species Arachis duranensis. Next base: position 99,277,032 of record NC_029781.3, read on the forward strand.
ATTCCCGCCTAAGCAGATTAGGCCTATCTCAGGCGAGCCAGGTTTGAACATGTGGTGTATATGGTGGAGTTCAAACATGATTGGCCATTAGCGTCAGCGTTAATAGAGAGGTAGAGACTTGAGTCCCACACGTTTCATCTACCGTGCGGGGAGATGATTATAACCCTGTAGGACGTGGCCTACTAGTTGGGATTCAGGATCGATGGGGATCCTTTTAGTGGCTGTATCGGCGGGTGGGAGTAACACCATGATGGATGGTCCATTGATGACTTCTGCCAGCAGCTACTGGGTGCTGTTCCTGACCTTGAGGATAGACTGTCACAGAACAAGTGGACTGTCAAACTCACATGGTTTCACAATACTGTCTGCGAAGAGCTAGAACAGGACGCCATTGAGGAGCGTTTGTTGTAGTACACGAGAGGATAGATCATGCAGTTGATCGGGGGTATCTTATACCCGGATGCATCTTACTCAAGCCAAGGCAAGGCCAAACCAGGCCAAAGCTGTGTCACAAGTTGCACCCAAGTACCTAAAAACACATCAACAGTTAGCACATATACATGATGACTTTATATATAACTAAGGACAATGAAATGAATCTTACCGGGCAAGTACATTTGCATAGCGAATAACCAATGAAGAAGTTCATTGTATGACTCCTCCCAATCGCCGTATATTCTAGCGATTTGTGTGTCACCGTAGTAGTTCATCTCTTTTTCCTCATCACCATCATCAAGAATTTTTGCTTGTTCATCATCAGCATCGTCTCTGTCATCAGGGTTACCTTCATACGGATCCATCATCGGACCCCTTATAGCAGAACCCTCATGACTTTTAACATTATCTTCCATCATGTCAGCATTTCTAAGTTCAACGTTTGAGCCCTTTTGACTACCTTCAAGTGGCATATTTAGATCGACCATCATCCTTCTAATATTTCGTCTAACAGCTCCACTTAAAGGACTATCATCGACAGTATACGCAGATGATCCTTGTCCAAGTATTTTTATCCATAATAACATTACGAGAATAATTTTTTTTAAATTATAGTTCACTTTGTTCTAACAGTATAAATTATGCATGGCACAAAAGATTTATAAAATCAAATTACTTTTACAAAAAAGTCGTAAGTTGACAAAAGTCTCTGGTTAAGAAGATCAAGATATCTGCAGATAAAAAATTAAATAATAAGATTTTTAGTTATTATTTTTATATGAAAAAGTCTAATTTTTTATTAATAATTAATTTTAATATTCATTATCTAAAATTTAAAATAATTTAATGTGTATATTTTTATATTTAAAATATTTTAATTGTAAAAAAATATCGGATGACATATTTTGATTTGTCAAATTATTACTAATATAAAATATAAATATATTGTAGTCATTTTTCATAAAAAATTAATATTAAATTAGACCAATTCAAGATTTAATTCACTGTTTTTTTAGTCAAATTAATTTGTCTGGTCTAATTTTGATTAAAATAACACGGTTTAATCGATTATATATGTTAAATTTTAATTATTAGAAAATATCTTAAAAAAATATTTTAGACGTTTTTATCTGAGTGGCTCCCTAAAAAAAAGAGCGCTCAACAGGTAAAGACACACATTCCATATCACCTTAAACACTATTGATTTTAGCATCGCAATATTTTGTAGGTTACCCACTCAATTTAGTTCTACGCAGACTAAACTTAAGATCTCCAATTTTCATCCTATAAACTCAATTTAAGTACGAACTACAAAACATATATATATAAACTCAAGAGTTTTTTTTTGGGCACTACAAGAAAAATACGTTTTAGCGACAAATTTTTAGTGGCAATAACATAATGACCACTAATTTCTTAATTTAAGTTATGTTTTTGCGGTAATTATATATTTGCCATTATTACTATATATTATAGCGGCCATTATTACTATTGCCAGAAAATTTTTATCTTTTATTATTTGTAATTTTAACTTTTTTAAATTATTATAGTGGCCATTATCATTATTGCCACTAAACTTTATTATTACTTTCTTTTTATTATCCCTAAATCAAAATTGAAAACGGAGAGAGAGATAGGAAAACTGGAAAAGGAAGAGAATTAGAGAAGGAAGAAGGGACAAAAGTACACCTGAAAGTTCACACGTTGGACATAATTATACTTCAATCATTTAATGAGTCACACATGCACACTATTTATACACTCCGGCGGATACATTTACGCTTACATCCATCGGCGTGTGGCGTCGTTAAATGATTAAAGTGTAATTGTGTTCAACGTGTGAACTTTTAGGTGTATTTTTGTCCCTTCTTCCTTAAGAAAATAAACACAAAAAATATTGTGTCCGCCGAAGTGTATAAATGGTGTGCACGTGTGACTCATTAAATTATTGAAGTGTAATCGTGTCCACCGTGTGAACTTTTAGGTGTACTTTTGTCCTTTCTTCCATTAGAGAAGTATTAACACCGGGTTAATTTTCGCGTACTTTCCTCCACCGCCAGCCACCACCGCCGTAACCGTTGCCATCGCCGACAGCTGCCTCCATCATCCTACTCCTTGGACCTCATTTCCATCCGATCCACCTTTGATCCACATCGCTGTCATCAATTGTTCATCTCAGATTTACATCGCCAAGGTCTTCCAGCCACCGTTGCGGCTCTTGTCACAACACCGCATCTCCGCTGCTTACACCGCCGCCATTCTTGCGTGTAGATGCACAAGATCGTCGCTGCCGTAGGTCTTCTCCGTTTATTTTTTCGATCTAGGTTACAATATTTAGAAGCATGTGATTCTCTCTGTGTATTATTACTTTTGCCCTGTTTGCTTGCTTGATCCTAATGAATCTAGAGGATCAAGTTGAAATCGAAATGTTTCAGATTCTAATTTTTTGTTTGCTATGTCTTCTCCGTTCTTGCTTGCTTGATCCGCCATTCTTGCTTTCTTGTTTTGTTTATATTTGGATTTCAGATCCTAATTTTAATTGTTTGAAATGCTTTCTGTAGAGTTTCATTAAGATTATGTTTGCATTATTGCTCAGAATATGAACATGTTTCTAATTCTGTGGTTTTTCTAATTCTATGATTTTTAGAATATCATCCCTATACTTGGATGCAGAAGTTCAGAAAATGGATAACAATTCTGAGTTGGTTAAAAATTAGATGGACTGATTCTGAACTAATTTAGAGCTTATTCAAAACTAGAGAACTAGTCCATAATCAATATTGAAACTACACGATTTTCTTTCACTTAAAAGTGTCTACTCCATCAAGAAACAGAAAAAGAATTGAGTTATCCATAATCAATATCGAAAAATACAAAGATAAACATGAGGATGACTAGAGATATCTTGCTGTTACTACTTTTCTTATTAAATGTGTGGGTTCCAGGTAGAAGAAACACCAATTTGTTACTTGATTCTATTTCAGCTGAACTCTGAGCATAATTTCATGGGAAAAAAAAAAACTCAAACTTACTTCCATGTTGTACACTTTTCAGGATATCTGTTTGTTTTGTTGATGTTTCCTGTTCAGATGCTACACTTGTGTTACGGGCTCTAGTTTTGCCCTTCCGTCTACCTAACTCTTATCATAATGTTGTTCCATGCATTTTAATTATTTGTTATGTTTTATCATGGCTCCCTTTCCGTTGGCAGGTTTGATGTTGCTTTGTTAGTTCCCTTACTAGCCCCAGTTTTGTCATTGCAGCATATCCTTTTTCCCATATCTAGGCCTTTTAAAGGTGAGTATTTTCTTGATGTGAGGCTGAAAAATGTTCTGTACCACCTGTTTCATTCCTTTTATTGTGAATCTGGAAGTTTGTTTATTACAATACTCTTTATTAGTTTGTCTTTTATAAAAATATTTAGGCAGTTGTTTTATAATTAGGTATTATTTTATGGCATGTTTAGTGTGTGACAATGCCAAACTAGAATTAACAAGATTATGGCATTCCTATCTCACATTTCACTCTGCTCACTAGAATAATTTTAGATGTCCTTGTACATCTTTTTGTCAAATATCTAATTAATTTTGCATTGTTTATCGTTTTCATTTTCTTTCTTATTAATGTCTTGTGTCAATCAATTTTGTTGTTCATAATTTGATTGCTATTTGACACTATTAGTGTGAGAAATGGCAATTGAAAATTGGGAACAAAATCTGAGAGGAAATCTGATGAAACTTGTATTCAAATGACATGCCAGATAATTTTGCCACCTTGAAAGAGACAGAATTTGCTGTCAATACTCTCCAAAGAGCCGAACTGCAAAATATTTTAAGCAACAATGGAATTGGAATTGGTAATTCGGTACGGTTCATTGATTTTTGCCTTCATGCAATAAATTATCCATTTCATTCTAATGCTATGTGGTATGAGAATGAAACGTCAAATTATATGATCAATGGTTTCAATTCAGCTAATTTTATAGGATCAATAATTAAGTGGAAAGAGCTTAATCAAACTTATGATATGGCTGAAAAATGCTTAACAACAAACTACTTTGCTTATCCTTTGCTTTGCTTCAGTAGCTTATCCTGATGTAGTGTTTTTAATGTATGAAAGTTGTGCTCTCTAGCATTTTGTTATTATAGCTATCATGTATCATGTAATATGATAAATATTATAATTATTCTTAATAAAGTTTGATTTATCCAAAATGCTACAACTTCTCATTTTATTTGATCACTCTTTCTTCAATCTGTTGTTAAGATCAGTAACATGAAGGTCTCTTAGGAGCATATATAACTATGACAAAACATTAATTAAAAGAATGCAAATCCTTCTCAATGTTCATGCATATGCTATGGCCTCATATGCAGAAACAGAATGAGAAAAGGGGAGGCTTCATTCCCTATAGAACAAAAAATGTAATGTAAAATAGAAAAGCATTTCAAGCTTTGACAATTGTTTCAAAGAGAGAATAGAATAGAAAAACATAGTGACTGATCAGGCTACATAATAATAATAAATAAAATATTGTTCTGGCATTAACTTTTTGTATCTGATAGCTAGTTTTGTCCACACATTTAAAAGCTTATGATACGGTGTTAAAGAAACAATTGAGGCATTTCTTCCTTTGCTTCAGTAGCTTATCCCGATGTCATGTCATGCCATCTTATTCTTGTGTCAAATAGAATTATTACAATTAATAGCAAAACTGCAGAGATGCACACATATAAAGTTTATAGCTTATTCTGTTATTGTTACAATTAATTTGTTACTTTGTCAAGTGTTGATTGATGGATTTTCCTGCATTTTCCTTCATAACCAAGAACGACCTGCATGAATTTTGGGACAAATTACAGATCAGAGCTTTGATTCAAGGCTTCAAACCTTCTTTGACATGTAAGCATTATTCATTTCATTTATTTTAGTTTCATTTCATTGTTTTCAACTAGGAAATTTACTAAATCTTTTTGCTTTGTACTCATAAAGGTGCAGGTGCTTATTCTCTTAAATAATAGAAATGGCTCAGAAAAATATATATTTTTTAATGTGGCACAATTTATTTATTTTATATACTTTACTATATATAATTTTAAAAAATTATTGTTATAATTTTCATCACATAGTTATTATAAGAATTATAAATAATATATTAACAGTTTATCTAGATAATTTAATAATGTATTCATGCTAATTAATTTCTTATTTATATTTTATTTATAGTTTACAGTTTGACAGCATGAAGGAGTGGTTTTATTGGCTTTAAGAAAAGGCCAATAAAAGCATTTGGATTGGTGCAACAACCCTTCATGTCATGGCAATGCTTCTTAGGATTTGTCATTGGAATTGGTTTATAACCTAACTTAATGTAATATAATTATAGACTTTATCATTTTTTTGTTTAGATTTGTAACATGATTTATTATTTTTTAAAATAAATTTGTGTATCAATATTTTGAGTTTAATAAAATATCATTTTATAGTAATTAAGTTGTATATTTAGCCAATGAGTAATAGCTCAAATGGCATAGTCTCCTCATACTCAATTAAGAGATTGCGGGTTCGAGTCTCCTATCTTTGGTAAAAAAAAATTGTATATTTATATTATGCATAATAATAATAATTATTGGCACAAATAATTGAGATTCTAGGAAAAAAAAGATAGTTCGTTACTTCTAAGAAAATGAGTATAATATAACTAAAAAATATCTTAAGATTTTAGCAATAGTAATGGCAACTAAAAGTAAATAATATTACAATTTTAAAATTATTTTTAATGGTCATATAAATTGCCGGTAAAATGAGTTTTGGTGGCAATAGTAATAGCTGCTAAAAATGAATAACGTTGTAATTTTGGAATTACTTTTGGTGGCCATATAAATTACCAAGAAAATGGCCGCTAATAATTATATACTTTTTGCGGCTATTAAAAGGTCTTTACCGATAAATGTTATAATTACCGCTAAAATCTTTTAGCGACAGAGCATAAGACGGTTAATGCCTAATTGTCGGTAAATGTATTAGCGGCTATTTTTATTGTCGCTAAAAGCAAAATAAATGGCTGCTAAAAGTAATTTTTCTTGTAATAAAATAATTAATTTCCTTCGTTTGGCAGATTTATTATGCATTTATGCTATATGTTCCCCCATCATTTATTTATTAATAATCTGATTAATGACATGAGGAGTAACTATAATCTGTTAAAATAAATAATAAAAAAGGACCCAAAAGCAAAGCTTCGCCCTTTCATAATTTAATATAGAACAAATAGGATATCCTCCGGCCACTATATATACTAACAATAACTTTATTCAATTTTATATAAGATCAGAAATCAGATTTTTCTAGAACTTTAATGCATACCTTTTTTAAAAGAGAAAAAGATAAATAAGTTTTTGATTTTTTAAATTTTTGAGAAATATATCTTTAATAAAATTTAAATATAAAAAGGTCTTTAATTTTAATAAACGGAGGACAATTTAGTCTTTTTGTTTATTTGCCTCTCATACACCAAATGAAATTGGTTGACGTGGCTGAAACGGTGTCCAGGTGTCCATTATAGTGCCACGCTGGAAGGGGAATAAAGTTCGAAGGACAAATATGTCTTTGATTCATTTTGTAAATAAAGTTCGAAGGTTCTTGAGAATTTAGTTCATTATACTTCTATTATGCTTCTATTATGAGAATTTAATTTATAAAATTATGCTTGTATTTTGAAATCTAGTTAACTTGTTGTATTTTACAATTTAAATTATTTGTATTAGTTAACATCAGTTAACATCATACTAGTTGCATTAGTTAACATCAGTTCATTTATGCATCAAGTTAGCATTAGTTCATTTGTGCATCATTCATGTATTAAGTTAGCATTAGTGCATTTATGTATTATATTAGAACTAGTATTTTTATCCATAATAACATTACGAGAATAATTTTTTTTTTAAATTATAGTTCACTTTGTTCTAACAGTATAAATTATGCATGACACAAAAGATTTATAAAATCAAATTACTTTTACAAAAAAATCGTAAGTTGACAAAAGTCTCTGGTTAAGAAGACCAAGATATCTGCAGATAAAAAATTAAATAATAAGATTTTTAGTTATTATTTTTATATGAAAAAGACTAATTTTTTATTAATAATTAATTTTAACATTTATTATCTAAAATTTAAAATAATTTAATGTGTATACTTTTATATTTAAAATATTTTAATTATAAAAAAATATCGGATGACATATTTTGATTTGTCAAATTATTACTAATATAAAATATAAAGATATTGTAGTCATTTTCTATAAAAAAATAATATTAATTTAGACCAATTCAAGATTTAATTCACTGTTTTTTAATCAAATTAATTTGTCTGGTCTAATTTTGATTAAAATAACACGGTTTAATCGATTATATATGTTAAATTTTAATTATTAAAAAGCATCTTAAAAAAATATTTTAGACGTTTTTATTTAAGTGGCTCCCTAAAAAAAAAAAAGAGCACTCAACAGGTAAAGACACACATTCCATATCATCTAAAACACTATTAATTTTAGCATCGAAATATTTTATAAATTGCCCACTCAATTTAATTTTACGCACACTAAACTTAAGATCTCCAATTTTCATCCTATAAACTCAATTCAAGTACGAACAAAACATATATATATAAACTCAAAAGAGTTTCTTTTTTTTGGTCAGTTTTTATCAAACAAATGTGCTAAGGAGTTTTAAAGGAAATTAAGAGGACAATACTTCCTAAAAGTTAACTTGCTATAAAGAATTAAAAAAAAAAACAAACAAACAAAGCATTAAACATCTTAAAATTTAAAATTCTAAATTCTAAATCTAAATCTGAATCATCATATAAAATATAATATAGTTAAAATTTCTCTAATTAACAAAGAGGATAAACACTCTTTAATATATATATATATATATAAGGAAAAAAATACTACTGCATGCAACTAATTAACCTACTAAATCTCATGTTTATGCATTACTATATATGAAGGATAAGGATAAGGATAAGGATAAGATAAATTCAATTAGTGGGATAGTGTAACCAAAATTCTGGTAAAGTAGTTATTGGAAGGTATGGTTGTTAGGTTAATGTTGGCTATTCTCTTGTGGGTATAAATAGGCATAGCAAGAATATATAGCACATAGAGTACCCGTATGAGTCCTTGTAACATTCGTTTTTACCTTTCTTTCAATCTATATTCTGCTTCTCCATTCTTCACTCATTTACAATTACATACACTTTGCCTACAAACGCACAATCTTCACTATTAAAAATTGTTTGTTTTCCAATTTTAAACATTTTACAAAATAAAACATATTTTTTTAAACGTAATAACCATTCATTATTAAAATTAAACATGTTCAACTATATATTATTAGGAATTAACGTGTTTATTAATTCATCCTTTTTTAATTTAGTGTATGTAATAATAATGAATAAAATATTATATTGATTTGAATAGTAGATATATTTTGTTTTGGTTTAATTACTCTGTTGATCCTATAGTTTCATGAAATTTTTAATTAGGTCCCTATATTTTTTTTTTAATTGAGTCCTTGCACCAAATTTTTTTTTTAATTAAGTCCCTCTTAGTAGTAATTGGCTTAATTTTATAGGGACTCAACTAAAAAAAAAAGAATTGGTACAGAGACCTAAATAAAAGAAAAAAAGTGTAGGGATCCAATTAAAAAAAAATTGGTACAAAGACTCAATTAAAAAAAAAGTATAGGAACCTAATTAAAAATTTTGCGAAATTATAAGAACCAGCAGAATAATTAAACCTTTTGTTTTTTAAAATAGATATTCTTGTTCTGTTTTTTTCCTCATCAAAATATCAACATCCATATGTTAAATATTTTATTTTTATTTTTAAAAGTCAAACTCAAAATTATTAATGAAGCAGCACAAATAATTATTATCTTGAGTAATATTATATTTATTGTTATCGAACAAATTGAATTTAAAAAAAAAGTGGATTAGTAGTAGTAGACAACGTCCTTATATTACAATTGTCGTTTAAACTTTGATCCAGCATATGTATGTATGATGATCTATGAAGCATAAATATGGACACGGACACGGACACGGAACACGACACGACACGTGATATTGCAACACGCGAATTCTAAAAAGTTGTCGGACATGGGGACACACATATATTAATAATATAATATATTTAAATAGAGATATGTCTTAATAGAGATATTTTTAAAAACAACTATATAATATGCATTTTTTCTTAAAGTGTATAGATATTCAAAAGATAAAATTCTAAATTCCTATGTCTTAATAGAGATAGTAAGAAATTTGTACATCACATGTACACAAAAAAATTATCTAAAGTCATTATTTCTCCATCATATATGGTTGATATCTTCATCATTAGAAAAAGTTACTCTTTCCAACTCCGGTTCATCAAGAGAAAGGTGAGCAACTTCAAGAACACCATTTTCTTCATCAATTGGGGAAAAAGCATCTCCAGCAATATCCCACATCATAGTTTCTTCTTTATTGTATTGTGGAATTTTTCTTGAAAGAAGACGAAGATTAGTGTGGACAAATACTAAATTTTCTGCATGTTTAGGCTTCAACTTGTTTCTTTTTAGGGAATGAATAAAAGAATATGTGCTCCAATTCCTTTCACAACAAGAAGATGAAGATGGTTGCCATAGTAGCCTAAGAGCAATTGGTTGAAGAAATTTTGCCTTACCACCATGAATTAGCCACCAAGACTTTGCATCAACTATGCCTCTATCATTCAAAGAGTCATAATCATCAAAGACACCTCTACTATCAGAAAAGCTTGCAAATTCAATGTTCACCTTTCTCCTCTCTTCTTCATTAGGAAAATACCTCTTCAAGTATTTAACTCTCTCATTAGTGATCTCAATATCTTGATGAGGAAAAACTCGTTTAGGATCTTCTCTCAACCATTGGTGGCTATAATACCTATATAATTAGTGTTTAAGCATAAATTAATAATGATTCAATTATCTTCACTTATAAATAAAAGTTATAAAAAATAAATGTAAAAAGTTACCTTGAATTCAATGAATGTGCTAAACAATGAAGAGGTGTGCTACTTTTTGTCCATCTTTGAACTAATATTGAGTGCACAACATTGTAGAAGGACGATGACTCTTGTGCTAAACGAAGAGGAAGATGGGATTTAGGGTTTTCGAAGAGATAAAGGAGGGGACGGTTTGAAGTGAAACGCATGGACAGAGGGAGAATATTAGATGGAAGAATGTAACGTGTTTGCATTACTCACCGTTTCGTTTTTTTATTCAGATTAATTGAGAGAATGACGCGTGGCTGAATGAGCCACGGTTATTATACTAGTAGGAGATACTATTCCACCTTTATGAGGGATTTTTTTAAATAAATAAAATAAATATTTTAATTATAAATATACGTTAATTTGAGGGTATTTACGGATTTTCATTAAGTGGCTTATCTCATTTACAGTTTACACTGTAAGTGAGATAAGGAACGAACACGTGGCAATGTATCACGTTTACAAACGTGATACGTGAGAAATAGCTGTTTAGTCATATCTTGTTTACACTATAAATGATATATGACCAAACTTATCTTGTTTACAGTATAAACGAGATACGTGAGAATAAAAAACGTTTACACAGTAAACAAGATAGAATAAGACAAAAATCAACCCCTTTATAAAAGGATCAGGAAACCATTGCTATTTCTCATAAATCTCTCAATTCTTCTTTCTCTTTCATTTTTCTTCGAAAAACTTAGCAAAAATGTCTAGTGGTAGTGATTTTTTTATTGTGATGGTGTATCCCAACTGTCAGATAAAAAATAGTGACAGTGGAGTTATATTTTAGTGTGAAAGTTCTGTGCTGTTATAAACTCAAAGAGCAAATTCGTTGTTTGAGTTAAAGAGTATGATATTGATGCACGTCGGTGGTGTGGAGTTTCGGGTTTGTCACAGATTCAGGAGCAGAGAGGAAATGTTGCACGGCATGAAGAATTACAACATTCGGAGAAGTGCCAAGTATCGAGTAATCGAGTCGGATTGGTTAAAGTACCACGTACATTGCCGGAAATTTACGGAAGGTTGTCCTTGGAGTCTTTGTGTCATACTCCGACAGAATCTGGCATATTGGTGAGTGTTATTGTATTTTAATTCGTTGTTTTCTTCGTCATTCTTATTTTGGTTATATTTTAATTCGACTCTATTTAAAATGGTTAGGGAGGTGCGTAAATTTGGTAGACTACACACATGTCTGGCCCCCACCATGTCATAGGATCACCAACAACGACCTCATATCCAGAATCATCCTGCCATTCATACAGTCCAGTCCATCAGTGGCCATTTCTGTTCTATAGAGTACAGTGAGATAGAGCTATCACTTCAAGCCATCGTACAGAAAGGTTTGGATGGCAAAACAAAAGGCAATTCTGCAGATATATGGTGATTGAGAGAAGTCGTACAATAAGGTGCCACGACTGCTCCAAGCGTTGCAGACTTGTCTCCCTGGCACAGTATGTGACATCAGTGCGGTGCCGTATTATGATGGTCACTTGATGGTGCGCGACTGCGGTTAGTTCAACAAGGTGTTCTAGTCATACCCTCCCTGAATTGAAGCTTTCAAGCATTGTAAGTCGTTTATCTCTGTAGATAGCACGCACTTGTATGGCAAATATGGTAGAGTGTTGCTAATTGCAGTTGCACAAAATGGTAATAGTAATATACTCCATGTGGCTTTCACTATTATTCAGTCTAAGAGTACGGAGTCATGATCCTTCTTTCTTACCAATCTGAGACGCCATGTGACACTGTAAGAAAGGCTACTGATTATGTCTTATAGATCCCAAGAAATCAAGGCTACACTTAGAGCTGATGACAGACTCTGGAAGCCTCCTAGGACGTTCCTTACATATTGTGTCAGGCACATGGTTGCGAACTTCATGTCTCAGTTCAAGTTAGCTGAGGGCAATCGGTATCTCATTAATGCTACATACAGTCCTAGCAGTGCTGGGTACGAGTGGTACATGGAAGCTCTGAGGATGTTATCACGTGAGATGTCTGACTGAGCCAGTAGATTTAATAAGAAAATATGGTTACAACATTGTAATAGTGGATGTCGATTTGGGAACATGACAACTAACCTATCCAAGTGCATCAAAGCAATTTTGAAGGGTACAAGATATCTACCAATTTTAGCTACCGTTACATGCACGTACAAAAGATTGCAGCAGTTGTTCGTCTGGAAGGGTAGGGAAGTGCAGGCTTAAATGAAAGCGGGTAATCGGTATTCACAATTAGGGGAGTCGTCCGCATCCTCAGGTATGTCGCCGACATCCTCAGGTATGTCGCCGACATCCTCTTGCCGAGCATACTCTGCCTCCCCCTTGGACTAAACGTCCAACCTCTTCCTGCGGGGTCTGACGCACTCTCATCGAGGCATTGTAGCTCTTCCCGGGTCCCTCCCACCCCTCTCCCTCCAGGCAGGTCTTTAAGTGTCTGCTCGCACCTCCTTGGCACGCCTATGGCGATTAGGTACATCTCATGGAAGGTGGAAGACATTCCTGGGCTGACTAGGACACTAGGTGTGTGCAGCATGTTGTTAGGGAAGGTCAAAAGTCTGGGGTCATCAAGCACATCCTCCCCGAACAAATGTCTGACCCGGCAGGCCTACTGGTACCAGGCCTAGTACTCCTGCGTCGGCTTGTCGTAGATGGTAGGCTAAATGGAGAATCATGTGGCCCTCCTCAAACTGGGCTCTAAAACCATCATACCAGTCCTGAAAGTGAGTAGGCCATCACACGTCCTCTCCCCATCCAGTAGTGGTAAGAAACTTGTCGACATTAATCAGATCGCCAGGAACTGGCTGCTCACCTCTGAGCTGCCATTTCACCCGATGGTTTGGTGAAACTCCACAATATTGAAGCATAACAGTGGGACAACAGACAACCAAGTTCCCCACTCCTAGCCGGACCTCACCCAGTCCAGAGTAATGTCATGCAGTCTGGGGTCGGCATACGACGTCTATTAAAATTGCATAACCAAGTGTCATAGGCTCATCAGAACCGGTTTATACAATAATCGTATTCAAACGTTTCATATTCAAGTAAGTAAAAGATAAGGGTATACCTCATCCAAATGCAGCCGATCTAGCGCCGTACGCCAATGGAGGACTCTCTATGCATGGTGGTCCCTAGTCTGCTGCGTCATCCTGATTAACCTGTTAACATATGCAGTAATCAAATTGTGCGATCCGTGCAGGTAAAACTTGAATTGAATAAATAGAAATTAACAAGAGCATTAAACGACAACAATTACCTCACTGCTAGGGGAAATGTCAGAATCTGCCTTTCCAATGCATACCACTGTAGAATCCTGTGGTATATCCATGAGACTAGTAGCGGTGTGCATCTGGCTATGTCTGTGGTATCACGATGTACTGCATGGCACAAGGAGTAGTACGTCCATGCAAGCACAGCAGACCCACACGACAGACCGTTGCACCTCCCGAAGTCAGCCAACAGTGGCAACCATCTGATATGCACCTAATTATTGGACTTGTCTGTCATTAGGTAACCATCGATCAACAGCATGATGTAAGACCTAGTGTACTGTCAGAGGCTGGCTAGATCCATGGTACTTGGAGGCATGTGGCGGACTCTGTCCTGAAGCCATGTCATCTTGATGCTAATCAACTGCTTCCTCTAGGCACCCTGCTGCGGACCATGTGGGTGTCTGGCACCCAAGAGCTCCTCCACGTACTCCCATGTCGGTTGTTGGTACCAAGTCTGGAAGTCACGCAGGCACCCACCGATGCTCCTCGTGTGTGCTAACCCAAGGTGGTACGCAACGTTCTGCTCACCCATGGCAGGTGAAAAGTGTGGGTCTCCGGACGCCAACGCTCCACGAATGCAGTGATCAGGGACTTATCAAACACAAGTCCCTAAGCTGCACCGTGTCACCGACCCCAGCTTTCCTAGAGTAAGGGAACTAACAAAAACATTTAATTAACTAATCAAATCAAAGTAATTACTTATCTAACTTTCACTATGAATAAATTATACACCTAACTCATGTTACTAACTTGCCAACTAACCTAAACTATGTTACCTCAATATCATCCGGTCTACTCATGTGTTAAAACACTAACTCTATAAAAGTTCTCGAAATAAAATCGCATACACTTATTAATTTAAGCAATAAAGATAACACTAACCTCAAAATCGATAGCTTCCGCAATGTGCCAACTATCATTGAGGCAGTTGATGTCAGGGTCCCGTGCATCCGTCTGTGCGTCCCTGCGTGCCATAACGTCCGAGAAACTAATAAATATCAAGAAAACGATGCAAGAAAGAGAGAAATGAAAAAAATGTGGGAGAAATGTGGGGTCAGGGGCACTATGAACGACTTCTATTTATAATCGCTCTCTGGACTTATCTCGTTTACAGTGTAAATAAGATAAGTTTGACTATATCTCGTTTACACTATAAATGAGATAAGGCTCGTGTCATATCATGTTTGTAAACGTGATACGTTGCCACGTGTTTGTGCCTTATTTTGTTTACAGTATAAATGATATATGAACAAACTTATTTCATTTACACTATAAACGAAATAAGTCACTTAATGAAAATTCGTAAATACTCTCAAATTGACGTATATTTATAATTAAAATATTTATTTTATTTATTTAAAAAAAATCCCCTTTATGAGTATCGATTAGACTATTATCATCAATCGATGGATAAAGAAAGAATAGTTTGTCACAGTTCCATGAAAGTTATGTAGTCATTTGATTTTTATGCAAAATTCATGAAACTACTTTCAAATGTTTCTATTTTTATTTAAACAACGACCTTGCAGTATTGGATAACCTTAAAAATTGAAATCATCCATTTAAGCATTTGCATGGTGTGACACATAGCATCATCAACCAATCAATCATCGAGAAAAAGTAAAATTCATATGTTAATTAAGAGTAAAAAGAATTTTAGGAATTGAAAAATGCTAGTAAACGAGATGTAGATATTATTAAGGTTTAATTACTCTATTGGTCCTTATAATTTGGCTAAATTTTTTATTAGGTTTCTATAGTTTTTTTTCTTTCAATTGAATCCCTATACCATTTTTTTTGTTTTAATTGAGTCCTTACAATGACAAAAAATGTTTGGAGTAACAAAATATTCCGTTCCCAAATTGGATATACCTAATTACAAACGTTTTTTGTAATCCTCAGTGTATACTTATTTTATATTGTCGAAATTGTCCCTACCTAATAAGGAAATAACCCTTGATCTTCAGTAATGAAAAAATAACCCTTGCTCTTCCTCCCTTTTCATTAAGGCAAAAGAAACCCTTGCTCTTCACCCCATCTCCATTTATGATTGTTCGATAACACATTTACATCCGACATTGTGTGATCGAGGTTTAGGGTTACTTTACCGAAGGAGCTACTGTCGTCGTTGTTGCAAAGATACTAGTTACAGTTTTTTCTATTCTTCACTCTTTCATTGAACCACTCATTCAGCCAACTCCACAAATAGCACCATTTACACAGCCTTTGCCTAAGACTAAGACTTTTGGGATGAGAAGAAGTGAAAGATTGAAGATGGGGATAAGAAAGGGAGCAACCAAATCTGCTGAACACATAGACCTCACAGATGATTGAAGCTTTTAGGGTTATGTAGCTCCTCCTACTGTGAATTTATGTAAGGCTTTTTTTGTGTATTATAGTCTACTGTGGAAGTATTTTGGTATTGGAAACATCACTTTTTTAGTTTATTTTGCTTTGTGGTGGACCACTTTTGATGGTACATTTTAGGTGGAGCATTTATCTTGTGACTAGTGCAAGTTGGATCCACTAAACCTATCTAATATGTGGAACATGTTAAGGACCACTTTTGTGAATTATATTATTCTAATGATGCATCTGTGATAGTAGTATATTTTAGTTGTAACTAGTGATGCATTTTATATTATTCTAATGATGCATCTTGTGACTAGTGCAAGTTGGATCCATTAAACTTATCTAATGTGTGGAATATGTTAAGGACTACTTTTGTGAATTATATTATTCTAATGATGCATCTGTGATAGTATATATTTTAGTTGTGTACATTTTCATTCAATATCACAACATTATATTTATAGCAGAGAACAAAAAACAAGCTTCATCCATTCAATCTAAATAACATAACATACATTTTTTTATAATTGCTTTGTTTAAATCCAATAATGACAACTTCATCAATAAACTTTACCACATAGCACTGCAACTATTAGGATTACACAACAAAGAAAAAATATCATCTGCATCTTGGTCTGCTTCTTCATGTTTTCTTCCAACTTTCGAAGTTGTTCCTGGACCGAATTCAATTTTACACAGATTCTTCCTACATAGTCATCAACTTCTCCAATCTCCACCTTTAACCTCTCCGTGTCAACACTAAGTCTATCAACCCTCCTTTCTTGTGCATTTTCACCCCTAATTTCACCTTCTACTCGACCAGAGTGATACTGTGAAGACAACAAGCAAACATCGCCAACCTTCTTTTCTTCATCAACCTACTCAAAAAATTTGCATCTCCTACTTGGGCAAGACATGAACCTTCTATTTGGATTTTTGGGTGTATTAGAACTTCTCAGAATCAGAGAGTCTCCACAGAAGCAACGAATCATCCTCTCCTTCTGCTTTAACCACTCACCTTTCATATCATCTTCATTATCAATCCACTTAAAAAAAACTGCAACTTGGTACTTATCCACAAGCTACATACCTTCTTCCATGGCTGGCCACTTTAGAAGAAGACAAAACAACAACTGCCTCCCCACAATAACACAAATGTCTTCTCTTGTTGAGACTTCTTGAATTCGAAATTCTCGAAGATCGTTGGGTGGAATTCATGCAACATGAGAAAATTTTAGCAACAAATAAAAAGAAAGGGAGAAGAGGAGAACGATGAACAGAATAGGATTCTGGAGTTTTAGGATGAGGACAACGAATATGTAGGGTTATAGACATGGATATTTTGGTAAATTTAATACAGGTAAACGTTTTATTTAACGTCCACTGCGAATAGGGACCCAATTAAAACAAAAAAAATAATATAGAGACTCAATTGAAAGAAAAAAAACTATAGAGATCTAATTAAAAATTCGGCCAAATTATAAGAACCAATAGAGTAATATAATTAAACCTATTATTAATACCAATTTGTAGGGTTATCAGACGGAAAATTTTATCATGTTACAGTTACATATGAATTAATTTAATCGCAAAAATGAACATATTTTTAGAGTAGCTACCTCCATTATTATATATCAAAATAAAAATATCTAAAGACTAGACCGAAAAAAATTTAAAAACAATATAAAAAATAAAAAGCAGACCCATTATTAAATAGTGGACCAAGGTCAACCGGGATTCCAACCCAGTGGATTTCTATTCTCATTGGCAACTTTCTTTTTTAGATTTCCTCCTTGAAAGAGAAATTGTCTTTTTATTTATTTAATTTTGTGATGGTAAACCTTAGGTTTTTTCGCTTCATATTATATATATTCAAGAAAGGTAAGGTATTCTATTATACATTTATACTCTTTCTTAGATCATATACTAATGTCTAAATCATAGAATGAGTAAATAAAGAAAAAAATGTTAGAAACTTACACAAAACGAATAAAATATTAAGGATAAAAGGAAGGGATAATATTGATTTTTTTTTAAAATTTTGACTGAAATACATAAATAGAACAAAGATGAAACTACACAAAAGATTTAAAATGTAAATATGATGAAAAACATGTTAAAAGATCATTTTAAGACTAATTCTAAATATTGCGAACAAAAAATAGGTTTTTGTCCAATGTGGTAATGACAAGATCAAGTAGTGGTGATAGTCACAATAATAAAACTGAGTCAACTATACAGATTTTTTAACGGTTGAAAAAAAAAAGATTTTTTTCTTAACTTCTTTTAAAAGAATTTTTTAATTTATAGACAAAATTGTGTTCAAACTTTCAATAAATGATATAGAAGTATTTTTTTTTAATAATCAATTTATTAATTTTTTTAATTTATTTTTAAAACTACATACTGCTAACTTAAAACAAAAATAAAATTTTCTTCATTGCATGAAATTAAAATATATTAAAAAAACTACACCAAACACTTAAAATTCTATAGAAAGTTTTTTTTTCTATAAAAGCCAATCCAAATACAAATTTAAGACAATTACTTTTAATTGTTTAAATGATATAAGTAAGACAATTTCGTGGGATTTCCACTCAAACTAGAGGTTAAACTAAAACAAAAAACTTAATGTTGATTAAATAACTAAAAAAGGTTTCAATGCATTAAATAAATATCAAATATATTTTTTGTCCTAAATGTGCATTACAACTAAATAGAAAAGAAAAAGAAGCCATAATAAGGTTGATAAAGTAAAGAGAAATAACAATTACAAGATTTTTAATATTACATTGTTGATCTTGTTACATACTTCTATTGTTAGAGCAACATGTAACAAGTTCCCTCTCTTGATTAAATTAAACTAACAAGTATTAATGTGCATAGCCAAAGTCAATTTCAGCTCGTTTTAACACTGCATCTACACTGTTGTAGAATTCAGGTTCCTTTTCCTTTATATCATCCAATGTTCTAGATTCATGCTCATCAACCTGAATTAACAGAGAATTATATTATCTTACAATGGAAACTTGACTAAAATAAATTAAAATTTTACAGTAGTGGAGCATAACAAGGACAAACGAATTATATTCATTCCAATACCAATGAATCTGAGAGTAAGGGAATTATTCTCATTCAATTACCATATCAAAGTTACATGCTGCTGATTTTTATTAGTTGTTAAGGTATTGAGTTGTCTTGATTAAAAGGAGAGTTAAGAAAACTTCTGATTTCACAAGTAACTATCATCAATGATTTTACAGGCAAAAACAAAAGTAGAAAATATGCTGATTGAAAAAAAAAACATTTAAAAAAATAATAATAATTAAAGAATTATCTGGTTATGGATGTTTCTTTTTATGCCTTTTGTTAGTCTCGTGTCATTAGTTATCGATATACATAAAATAAATAGAATTCTCGAGACAAAAAGCTTTTGTCTAATATAATGGAGAAGCTAGATTACCTCTTTGAATTTCAAAAGAATTAAATTTGATATAGAAGCCGGCTTTTCGCAATCCCACCTAAACAAAAGAAATGCATAGAAGAATCAAGTGAGAAATCTTTCAATGAAAGAAAGAAAGATTATGTTGACATATTCTAATCAATGTCATTTAATTCATTAGAGAAAGAAAAAAAGCAACATGAGATGAAAACACATTTCAGTAAAACTCTCTTTAGTCCTAAGTGCCAGTTTTGTGAACCTCTCTAGTTTTGTGAAACTTCTACTACTAAACTAAGCACAGGGCAATAAAAGCCAGTTTCAAATTATTATTAACAAATAAATAAATTTTGAAGAACTTGAGGAGGGGCGCACCAATATACATTGGAACAATCAAATGTTAAATTTAAATGGTAGAATGTAACCAATAAATAGCTTGATAATGAGAACCAAGTAAATGATAATGGAGACAAAAAAAGCTACTCTATACCTTACAAGCATTAATTCATTAACTAATCGCCACATTCCTCGCCCAACTTCTTTCACAAGCTGGTCTCTAGCACTTCTTCCATGCCATAATTCTTTTACAATATACATCACTTCTTCAACATCTACCTGTAGAAGAGAAATAAACACAATAAGTAGAAGAAAATATGCTCTTTCAATATTTCATATATACTTCAAAATATCGCAGAAAAATTCATAATAAAATTTTTCTTACAGGCATGCCTTTGTATGGTCCTTTAAATTATGATGCGGGAAACCACAGAAAATAGACAAGATAAAGGAAGAATTGTGTGTGTTTATTGGTGAATAAAGCAGGGCCAAAGCCCAAAAGAACCGTATTATTCTCCCAAGACTAACATCAGTGTGAAATCAAGCATTGAAAAAGAAGAAAACAGCATAGGAAATGCAGAAAATGAAAGAAACAAGTTTCTGAGCATTACAGAGTCTCAGGCTCTTGAAAAGTCAAGATATCACAGTTTATGGATAAGGAAGTTGAAATCAAACAAAAGGTTAAAGGGGTAGAGTTTTACCTGCACTTGCTGTGATGTTCCATATACTAACTCCTCATGCTCAATAAGGCGTTGATGGAGAGTATGGTAATGATCGGTATCAAAATTGACTATCGGTTCTGTTTGAACTTGAAATCCTGCTAATTCTGTCACAACATACGATGCCATAACTTGTCCAAATATCGCAGGGATTGTGCCTAACACTGGTATGATACGGACCCTGAAGCCTGGTACTATCTAACAAGAGGAACAAACAAATTAGAATGGATATGGCCAATACCACTAAATATTGTGACAATCAATGAGAAGTAGCTGATGTTGATCTAAATTAGTTGATAACCATAAAAGAATGTTTATTAACCATGCTATTAAAGAATCACAAGTTGGACAGTGGCAGAATCTACTAATGACTAAAACTGATTAAATAAAAAACCTCACCTGATAGTCTGAAGGATTTTCCTCTTCACCATTTGGACCCTTAAATGGAAGCAACTTAGCTTTGGGTTTTTCTAAAGAAAATACAACAGGGATGCCACCTTCAATGCCATGATCTTTCCTCAAACGGTGTCTCACCTATATAAAATTCCCATGAGTGAGTTGTATAACTTGTGCTAATAATAATAATAATTAATTACAGTATACCTTTTTTTTAACCCCAAAAGAAAAAGAAAAAGGAATTACAAACAAAGAAAATCAAGACTAACAGACAAATGAAATCTGTTTTGGACAATTGACATCTAGCTGGAATTGATGGACATAAAAATCATATTTGTCAATCTTTAAGCACACAAGTGCACCTTTTCATAAGCAATGTACATATATTTTTCATAATTGTAAGTAGTACTAGCATATGGAATAGAAGGGCAATAATTAGTTTACTTTGATGATAATTGGAACTTTAGGGTGTAATCTACTAGACAGAGTGAAAAGTAATGTTCAATTGTAACAAAAATTAACATATATAAGTTTATATTCTGAATTTCTAGGAAAAACATTGAAAAGAAACATAAATGGGAACATTACAGCTCGAGACAATGGATCATTAGTTGACTCTCTTAAATCAGCAATGCGTATTCTAGTTGGATCAGCTCTAGCACCAGCCCCAGTGGCAGATAACACCTTCAAGCCCCTCCGTACACAAGCAGCAAGAAGTGCCACCTATTACACATGGACAAATTAGGCAACTGAAAGGTAAAATTCAAAACCAAGATATCTTAAAAGGAAAGATTTCCAATGATAACAGCTTAGGCAAAATACATAATTTTTTGTATCAACAAAAATACAGATATAGATGACTGAGCAAATGAAATTAATAAATACATCTCAAATTTTATTAACTTTTGGAGCTTAGAATCTAAAAGAGTTGCAACATAAGTAACAGGAAACTGATGACTAAGAACCTCGAGCAGTATAGCAAAACAGACCTCGTATCTAGGGTGTGTGCGGTATGTATATATATGGGAAAGAAATAATAAGAGGCAGTATGAACCTACATCAATAAAATTTAACAGGGAGTAATCTTTAGGGGTACCTTAGTATCAATGTTATCAATACAATCCAAGACAAAGTCAGGTTGGCCTGACAAAATTTCTTCTTCGGTAGATGAATCATATAGCAGTACTTTTGCATCTACTTGGCACTCAGGAAAGATAGATGAGAAATGCTCCTTAAGGCACTGCGCTTTTGGGATGCCAACATCTGCTCTTGTTGCAAGAGCGTGTCGATTTAATGAAGAAAGAGAAACCTTCTCATTAATAAATAAATAAGTATAAATATTGTATGAAAAATCTATGAAGTTCTAAAACCAGGCAAACTTTTAACATTGATTGCATGACTACTTTATCTTCTTATTACTTTGTTTTAAACCAAACCCTGCTTATTAATATTGCAACGATAATAGCATTCACAATGTAACACATTTGGAATCTTGCTGCTAGTTACAGATGTCAAAATCTTCAATGATTCATATTTAGGAGTTCCATTTTTAAATTGTGGTAACCAATGGGAATTTGGGGGAATTTTGGACAAGAATAGGTAGGTTAACACATGATAGTACAATACTGCAGTACCAATCAGACCAAGAAAGAAGGAATCACAGAGAAGTAGAGAACACAACTCAGACTTAACAATCAAACATGGGCAAGCGGAGAATCAATCACAGAAAATACCTGATCAAAGTCCACAAGAAGAAGCTTGCCGACCCCTGATCTCAAGAGCATAGATGCAGCATGACTGCCAACCCCACCAAGACCAATGACCACAACATATGATGCACTCACTTTCTGCTGAGACTCAAAGCCAAAAAACTGAATGTTCCTAATAACAGAACGAAATTCCACCCCAGATAAAAACTGATTAGTTGAAATTGAAGAAAATGAATTGCCCTTATACATTCAATTAATAAAAGGTTTATATGAAAAATAAATCATACAAAATGGTTTTAGACATAGTGGGTAATGTGCTGGTGGTACTTCTCGCAATAAAACTTTGCAAAAGCTCCAACAACCAAATACATTAAACAATTATATATGCATTAACCAATGATCCCTAAAGTTAAAAGTTTATTTTTGCCTTGTCTTCTCATTCCCTAAACATGCCACAAATATATGCATTAACCAATGATCCCTAAGCTAAAAGTTCATTCTTCTAAATTGTATTAAGGTGATAACATTTCATTGACTATACAATCTAGTGATGCGCCATTTAAATTGTAGACATTCATTAATATACAGTGAGGATATTTCATGCCCCATTCATTCTAGAATTAACAGCCAAGCGCCCAAGACATTCACCCTATCATAATTAGCTGTAAGAAAGGATGAAGACCAAGTATATTGATGGACAAGTGCTAATGTGTCTCAAACTAAATAGTCTTAAAAAAAAAGTGCATCATGCATGTCTTACCAATTAATTATTCAGCAAAGAAAGAAACAAAGCAATTGGCAATAACATGAAATACCTAGTTAGATGTTCAGAAACAATCTCATCCTTCAGAAGATCTTCATGAACTGCCTTATCATTCTTCTTTCCAGCAATAGTGCAAGTCTCAAGACCTGCATGAGGCACAAAGTCCAGATGGATAGCATGTTAAGATTATGATAATTAAACTAGGATTTAGGCAGAAACTTGTCAGGTATCAAAAGTTGTTTATCAGTGATAACATATTTACGGTTAATACATCTATTTTGATCGCAGTGCAAAAGGTAAGGGTAGAATGTGAATGCGTCTTGTATAACTAGTTAAAACCCTGTCCATTCAACCCTCCAATCACCTCAAGAACTAACTCTTAATAGCAATAGCCGAATATAGCACACTATATTTAAGAAGTGATCTTATGCAATGATGTTATGCATGCAGGTTATTGTTCTTTCCTCGTTTGGTAACCATGTAGTGGCAGCATAAACATCACACTATACAGGTAAGAGAACACATTAGAAGGGTTCAATATATCACATATTCCAGTATTCCAATTCACCCCATAACTCTACATCCCAGCTTGCTCTTCAGCATTGAAAAGTGGTGACTATGTATGACTTCAACTTGCTTTACTTGTTGATATCAGGGAGCATATGATTGTAACTAAATAACTTCTTCTTTTATAGCTTTTGTAAACAACATTACATGCATTCATTTCACATGTTTAGTTCAAAGTCACTTACCATTTAACTCAGTAGCATTAAAAAAAATACATAAATAAAAAATTAGTGACTCTCAACAGTATTAGTTGATCAAACTAAACCCAGAAGCCAATCTAAGCAAACCTTTAAGAGTGAATCAACCACTTCACTTGGTTGGGTTATTAAGACAAACAGGTTATATGCAAGAGATAATTGAGTCAATAAAGGTACAAACATTTATCATTGAAGAAGAAGAAAGAAAGAAAGAAAGAACTCACTTATGGTTTTGAAGGAGCCTAAGAAAGAAGATGGTAGATACAGAGCCAAACAGAGCACCGGTTCCAACCAATGCTAAGTATTTACCTTTCTCCATTTTTCTCTTTCTTTCTCAAACGCAGACACGATTATGAAACACGAAAAACCAAGGTTCTGAAACCGGACCGATCATCAAACCGCTCTAGTCACTGGTTTACTGGTCCAACCGGTCTAACCGTGGTTCAACCGGAAAAACTGTTCCATAATAAAATAATAAAAATTATAAATAAACATCATAAAATATCTTCCAAATTTAAGACCCTACACAAACTATCAGTCTATCACCAACTAAATGTAATTAATTAATCGTCAAAATATGCAAAATTAACATCATTATACTTCCATTAAAAATAACTGGATTGAATTGCAGTGCACAAGTTAAAGATAGACAATATTGCCTTAAAGTAATTGAGTCAAAAAGTAAAACAAAACAGGCCCTTTTAATTCTTTTATGCTTGTAGGCTTCAATACAATCATTACCATACAGAAGAACTTTCTTGAAGGAATTTATGGCAACCAAAATAGGCCCTGCTTTTGTCTGAATTGTACAAGATATGATTAACAAGTTTAAATATTGTAGTTAATCAGACCAAAAAAGAACATTTCCCAGTTGTCTCACTGAGTCCAGCCAAATGGAACAAACATCACTGTGTACTAGCATAATTCTAGATCAGACTCAGTTCCAGAAGATGTTATTATCTTCACCAGCTCCCAATTCCCATTTGAAAGTTGAAGCCAACACTGAACCTTTTGAAATATGGAACTTCAGAAGTAAGGGAAAGAAATAGAAAATTCTAAACTATCCATGTCTTACTAATAATGAGAACAGAAAAACTCAATCTCTTGAACTCGATAATTACATCAGTTATCCAACTAAATAATTGCATCACAGTTATCATAAACTGATTTCAAAGCCTAGAAGCAGAGTGAAATTAAAAACATGAAGCATATAATAAATTGAAAGATCACCAATTGCAATTTTTTAATAAGAACAGAAGTTAAGTACAATGAAAAATGAAGAAAGATTAACATTTTTCAACCCAATTTTAACAAAGCTCATCACAATGATTAACAACAACAAAAAACACTGAAGGAACAGTGAATCAGTAACATGGGCAGTGCAAATTTAAATTTTAAAAGTTATCAATTTAAAATCTATCATCAAATACAATCAGTGAGCAAAGCCAATCAACCAAGCACTGACTGAGCATTCTGTTATGATTCTGTTACTGGGAAGCAACAAATTCAAGTTACAGCAACATATTTAACAAATCTTAGTAAAGTCCCGATTTACAGCAACATTTAGATCAGCAACAAGGCAAATTTATTGATTAGCAATTCAGCAACATGCAAAAATACAGGGAGAAGGAAAATTTGGAAAAGAGAGAACAGGGAAGCGATGGTTCAGGGACTCACCAACGGTTGACGGCGAGTCGGCAACCACCCCACAGAAGGCGACGAAGCAAGAGACAACCCCACGAGTTGCTTCTGCCGCCGGCGACGAGACAGACGAACCACGAGATGCCAGTGACCGAGACGAGACTCGAGTGACACTGGGAGGCAGAATCGAGCAGAGACAACCACGGACAACGAGCAGCAACCAACGCGCACAGCTCGAGCACTCACTGGCGGAGGGAGGCGCGAGCAGCCGAGCACAGAGGAAAGAGGGGAGATGCGAGCACACGAAGCGGAGGATCCGGCGAGAGGCCCGAGACCACGAAGACGGTAGTTCTTGAGTGCGACGGACGGCGGCAGCAGTCTCTCACTCGACAGACGGCGACATCGATTGGTGGAGGCTGCTAGGGTTTGCTTTCTTTGGTGGAGGCTAGGGCATTTGCTGAAGGAAGCAGTTGGAAAAGGGGGGATAAGTGGATAACGCGTGCAATCTTCCTTTCAAGAAAGGAAACGACCTCGTTTTTGTAAACCGGCCGGTTTCCGGTCCAGTCTGACCGGCCAATTCAGCGGTTCTCGAACAGTTTTAGATTCTGCGATTTTACACACTGGACCGAACCGTTTTTTACCGGTCTCAGGTTAAATCGGTTCGACCAGTCGGTCCGATCCGGCTTTCAAAACATTGCGAAAAACATAAAAAAGCATCAAATTATTTTTTTTGTTAGAAAAAAACTTTTGATGGGGAACACCGTGCGCCGTCGTGCTAATCGGAGGTTTTCTGGTTGTGTTAGTTTTGAAGGCCGAATTAGACAGTTCGTAATTGGTTGTATTTTTGAGGATAAAAGATGGTTTTTCAATTTTTGGGTCGGTGTGTAAGCCCAGTATGCTTAAGGCCCTAAAAATGTCTTAAATCTTTACAATTTACAAACTTTTCCTAAGGTTATGTACCAAAAACAAAAGAATTTTTTGTTTTATTTTCGATAGTATTTTTTGACCGGACAAATTAAAAATTAGTCCCTAGTGAATTTAAATTCTGTTATGAATTTATTATTAGTTAATAAATCACTGTATGAATAAGATAGAAATTAAATTTTTGACATTTACTTGAAAAAATTTGTGAGCTGATCACTAATTAAAAAAAAGTATTCTAAAGGCAGGTAAAATAAATAAAACTCAAACAAAAAATCTCTGTTATACCAAAAATGAAATATTATTTTATTCGGCTTTGTTTGGCAAAAAAATAAAATTGAAAATGAGCTATCCAAACATGGAAATAGATTTTCTCAATTTTTTTTAACACTTAAAGGAATAAAGTATGGTATCTTATCATTAATTTTATAAGTGAGATCAAAAATAAATATGAGAGAGAACAACAAAAAATGAGATTAAACAATTGATACCATCCAATTTTTTCTCCACCCAAAAGAATTCGCTCCCATCCAAATACCACTTAAAAAAGCTTAAAGCTATATCTAGCAAAAAAAAAAGGGCTTAAAGCCATTGATCAACGTTTTCCAAAAATACGAAAAAAAAATGTTTTCCAATAATAAAATTTATTGAATTTAGCTAGAAGTTTTATAAAAGACATACAAAAGTTATCAATATATTTGTTATATAGTTGTTACAATTAAAAGAATTTGTCAGTAGAAATTTAATTTTGATATACTATTAATATAAAATTATTTTATACATATATTCTTATTACATAATACGACATTAGCAAAAATTATTGTTGTTAAACTCGCGAATTAACTCGTAAACTCGTATGAATTTACGAATTTAAGTAGTAGAATCGAGTTACCATGTGGCTCAGGAAAATTATGGAGAAATTAGTTAGTCCAAACTAATGCAGTTTTGTTCTCAGAAAGTAGAGTTCCAATAATATTATTATTGCACAGGAGGTCATACATTCTATGAGAAGTAAGAAGGGCAACAAGGATTGGATATGTTTAATTTGTGATAATTCACTTGCTCATACCATGTTTGTGTATTTCTCTATGTGAATTTTGGGGATGAATTAATGCTAATATTTCATTGAGCCGTTAATTTTCTAGAGGCTACTATTGCAAGAGTACGAGATGAAAAGTGGTTGTTCCTTTTTCTTTCATGCTGCTCATGACTGACTTTGAACTTGAATGTAATGAAAAACGGCGGCCAGATGAACCAGACAGGACACCGGCTGCCAATGTTGAAGGTGGCTGAAGCATTGCATTTTTAGGTACTCCTTTTCTTTGTTATTTATTGTTCTTTCTGCTTTTAAATGATCCCACTATACATTAAGCTTCTCAATAACTAAGCAGAATATTATTTTGATGGACACCAGCACAGGCACTGTCTAAGTCTCTAAGACATTAACTGTAGACGAACTGCTTTATTTAAAGGAGGAGTTTACACTTTTGGAGCCAAACAAAAATGGAACCATTAGCCTAGAAAACATCAAAGCGGTTAGTTTTGTTTCAAATTCTTTTTATATACTTGGTTAATATGATGGTGTTTGCCATCTCACAAATTTGACATGGTCAGACCTCGATGAAAAATGCAACAAATGCTATGGAGTCACATATTCTTGACTTTTTTGGATCAGTAAGTTCTATGATTTAACTGTACCAATGCTTCCATACATTATATAAATAGCATTTGCACCAATAGTGCTTGCTGATTAAAATGAATTTGGGTTGTAGCTTAATGCATTGCAATATAGAAGGATGGATTATGATGAGTTTCGTGCAACTACACTCAGTGTTCATTAACTTGAAGCACTTAGTCACCCCAAATATATTGCAATGCATTAAGCTGCAATATGTTGTACCTTTAACAAGTCTTTTTTCTAATTATTGTTGGACAATGCAATTTGAAGACAATTGTAAAATCTTTTTAATTAATAATTTAGGACACATTTTGTTTTTGTAGCTATAATAATTAGAAGAAAGACTTATAAAAATAGAAGATGGTGTGAAAAGTACAACTTATGTGATGCTGCTCACATCATGAGTTAGACTGCCACACCAATTTTTAAAATTGTGCTCCCTTTGTCATTAAGCTTCTCACAGCATCTCAATTTTGTAAGAGATACTGAAAAATATTATGTGATATTTCTATTGTTTTATTTTAGCGTGATCAACTATTTTTCATGTTCTATTTTAGTGTGAACAATTTTTTGCTCATAAATTAAAAAAACTAAAAGACAAAATAGATTAATGAAAGAAATTTTTTGCACTAACCCATATAGGACATGTGTTTTCCTTTAAACAAAAATGCCTTCTACTGAATATTTGCCACCATAATTTTCTTTGCTGTTGGGTTAGTTAGTGCAAGTTGTAGCCTTTTTTCATGGGATCAGAATTTGTATCTTCTGTTTGATACTAATTATATCTGGATGGAAGATCAATTTGTAGTTTACTACTTGAAACGGCATAAGAAACTTATAAATTGGCTGTTTGGTCACTGATTTTATGTTTCTTGGAAGATCAATTTGTAGTTTACTTTACTATTTTATATTTGCATTTTGGTGTTTGATACTAACAGAGATATTTATATCACGAATTTTATTTGCAGATTTCATGATGTAAATTCCATGTAACCGCCGTTTAGTGTTCTTAAGGATCTCATTGAGATTTTAGAGAGCAAAAGTAGCATCATTGAAGAGGCAAGGAGCTTGCAATGTCTCCAATCAAATTGGTAGGTATCGATACTGCTTGCTATATTAGCCAGTAGTATCTAAGACTTATTTCTTCATTTGAGATCTAGCATCATATTATATGGTTATGTTACCTTAATTAGCCTCCTAATAATTGTGGTTAACGGGTTATAGTTGTGTCCTACTTATTGATGGAGGGAAAGAACTTTTAAGATTTTCAAAATTAAAAGATAAAAGAACTTTTAATTCTGCGTTTTCTGTCTGCATCGTTGTTTTTTGTGCGAGGAAGAGATTCTTTTAGGATTTATAAGTGAATTTTGCAAATGGATGACTTGAATAAATTGTGAACTGTAATCTTGCAATTGTTGGGGTTTTGATCACTTATTTTTTTGTGTATTTTGTGTATCTCTATCTGATATTTCATGATCACACACTACAACAAAAACGCCATTTAGCGGCGGTTCCTGGAGCCGTTTAGCGGCGGTTCCTGGGAACGCCGGAAGATAGGGCGCGGCAAAACGGATTGCGGCGGTTTTAGCCAACCGCTGGAAAAACATCAAGCTCATCGTCATGTGCTAGTCAACTGCGATGCCGTTGTTCCGTTCCTTGAGTAAGTATACGCATGTATTTCTAACACACCAACGTAACTCTTTTACCCTAGTTTCTAGTTGGACTAATTTTCTTCTCTACAATAAAGTACATTTAGGGAAAATACAAAGCGAAGCATGCGTCATCAGACAAGGTCCCCAGCTAAGGTTGATAGTGTCGTCCATGCAGAATTTCCTCGGTGGTTCAATGCTCAGGTTGACAGAATACTAACCTGACCAATGTTTTTTTAGCCTGGAATTATTACATTTTTAAAACCGACTTTAATATAAAGCGTGAATGCTATGTGGTTCCAGGTTCTTTTGGAAAGTACTATTCAATCGAAAGAGCTGAAGTTGCTTGCGTGCGGTCCCATGACTCAG
Source organism: Arachis duranensis (assembly GCF_000817695.3). Classification (NCBI taxonomy): domain Eukaryota; kingdom Viridiplantae; phylum Streptophyta; class Magnoliopsida; order Fabales; family Fabaceae; genus Arachis; species Arachis duranensis. Next base: position 99,307,552 of record NC_029781.3, read on the forward strand.
GCCAGACGTTTTGGGGCGTATAATGTTAACGGGTACAAGTTTCGAACTGTCACAAAGGAAAACGGGATGAAAACACAAAATAGTGGAGTATATGTATCATCTAATACGAGAAGTTATGCAAGCATGCGTGATAATAGAGTGGCTGTTGGTGGCGTTCCGTATTACGGAAAAATTATAGACATAATTGAGTTGAATTACAGTTGTTCCTTCACAGTGGTATTGTTCAAATGTGTTTGGGCTGATACCACTACCAGTAGAGGCATCAAACAAGACCATTTGGGACTTACCAGCGTTAATTTCTCTCGTCCAATACACACTGGTAATCGTGAAGAAGATGAACCGTACATATTGGCATCAGACGCTCAGCTTGTATACTATGTGGATGATGAAGTAGCTAAAGAATGGAGTGTTGTGGTTCATGTGAAACCAAGGGATTTGTATGATATGGGAGAAGAGAATGAAGAAGCTGAAGTTGGTTTTTCTCCACAGCCAGGGTTGAACATGTCAGCGGAAGGTGACATTGGAGATTTACTGTTGACAAGGGAGGAGGATATAGAAGACCTCATAGAAAATGCCTCAGAGAATTTCGATGATGTCGCATAATGCTTTGTATGAAGCATTTTAATGTGTTTTAAAAATGATCTTTTTGTTATTAACTAAGTTAAATAAACTCAGCGTTGTTCCTATTTTCTTTGGTTACTTTACACTTGTGTAGTTTTTTTTTTCAGTTAAATAGTTATGTTATTGTGAATCCTCATGAGTAAAAGCCGAATTTTTTGTTCTTTCATCGATTTTAGTATGGAAATGTTAGTATACGTTGAATCTTTATTCCTTCTACAGTTGTTATTAGGGTTTCATTTTTTATAATCTTGCTATGTATTACATAATATAATTTCACTAGTGTTACGTTTTGAAAACAATAGTGAACATAACATGACGGTGGAACAGGATCGATAAAAAATGAGGACTTGTTGTCATCCTCTGCATGCACAACAATTGCTACAGAGCTTATGTTTAAGAAAACTGCACAAACTACTAACAAGGGTGATGGTAATTGTTGAAAATTTGCATTTAGTAATAAAATTGTCTTAGCATCTTGTAGTTTGTTTTTTTTTCTAAGTCAGTATTTAATAACTCCAGAGTTCTCAATTCCTTCTATGTATACTCATTCTGTTATGTGCATGTTGATATTTTCAGTCGTACCTGAATATTCCGGAGAAATAGTTCCTGACAGTCTAGACGGAGAAGAGTCTGATTCAGAAGACATTTTAGATGATGTATCCTCTGTCGCAGTTGATAGATCCATGCAGTTTGATCTGAATAAGGTTCCGGATGAAGAGGATGAAACTTTAGAAGACCAACAAGATAAACAAGATGATATACATGTTAAAAAAAGGTGCTTTGATCTGAATAAGTTGCCATGGTATGGAGATGAAATATCAGATCCTCTGAAACGTGAAGCCGCTAGATTCATAACAGAGTTTTTTTCGCCAGGTCAATATGATGTTGGAGAGAAATTTTGATCTTTTATTATAACAGTTACGCTGATTTCCTTAGTTTAATGATTTGGGTCACAGTTGTACATGTTTATTCTTGGTTTAGGTTTAGTAAGGCATAACTTCAAAGAGGAGTAACTTTGATGTATGCTCTCTAGAACTTTATTTTAACTTCATAAATATCAGCGTTTTTCTTTATTTTCTACTTTTACATCCATGATTGAATGCAATTTTTAAATGCCAATAACGTATTCAAGAAAATCTTAGTGGTGAATTTGTTCACATGAGTTAACATATAAAGGTTACAAGTAACTTGTGAATTTTTTATCGTAAACCGAATGTAGAAAAAGTGTTACGAGTTTAAGTAAGAATGATTTAAACATATGTAGCTTCAGAAAGTAGTCTTCATTTAACTATATTATACCCAGATGGTTATTGCTAAAGAAAACAATGCTATATGTGGTAACACGCATTTTGCGGCGGTTTAAAAGTAACCGCCGCAAAATGCCTAACAAGAAGTCACCTGCGGACATATCGCGGCGGTTTTCAAAAAGAAGCCACGAAATACAAACCTGACCGGCAATATAGCGGCGGTTTGAGGAAAACCGCCGCGAAATGTTAACCTTACCGCAATATAGCGGCGGTTTTAGCAAAATCGCCGTTAAATGTCGTCCTGATTGCAGCCCCAACCTCTAACCGCCGCTATATGTGCCGCAATTCGTCTATTCGCGGCACATTTACAAAACCGCCGCAAAAAAACCGTCGCTATCTTAAGGATTTGTTGTAGTGACATGATAATATTATCGTTATTAAAATGATTCTCCTCTTCATTGTGTTTAACAAACTTTTTTTTCACAAAATTTGCAGATAGTTTTCGTTGATAATGGGTTTCAATTCAGCGTATAGGAGCTTGCAAGATATATTCCCCCAAGTATTGCTCTTTACCTTTAAAATTTGAAAGTTTAATTGAATTATGGTTATCTATTGTTGGATTTTAAGTATAATAATTGCTACCCTGTGATCTGGTGTTATTTATACTATATTGTGGCTACAAATCTTCAATTATGGATTGAATTTACATTCAAACAATTAACTAATTAAAAAAATATTATCAAGTGATAGAGATTCTAGCTGCATATTAAACATACAGTAGCGGCATGTTTTTAGGTGAATGAGTAGCTTTATATGTTGAGATTTTCACCTGACAATCCTTACAAAAGACTACTAATTTCACCTGAACAATTTCTGATATTAGTTGTTTAACACTACGATTAGTTAAAAAGTACTTTCCCTTCCAAGTTTTCAGAAATCAACATTGGTAGTTTCCATTTACATGAGAACAAGCTTGAAAGATTTCTTTTAACCTATGATTTCCAAATTTCTGAGTATTTTTGTGTGCATTGATCTGTGCATGCGACCAACATGTAAGCATGCCTCTTTCAAGATTTCAAAATAAACACTTTATCCCATTATTTTAAAGAATTTTTGTTCATACCGAAACATTTAAGACTGTGGCTATTGAAAATTCAAATAATGCTAATCAAGCTGCTAAAATTGTTCTCAGTAAAATTATTCTGGCATTAAAGGTTCTATCAAATTCACTCAATGAATTGCATAGAGACTTGATATGCATGTATAACGAAATTGGAATGGCTTCGTTTTTCATGGGATATTGGTCTTTTCTCTATGTATGTGCTTGGTCTGCAAATTGATAGTCTAATTGTATTCTTCGCAGGTCATGAGAAAGAATTATGTTTTTAATTTATTGTTGAAGTATCATTATGCTTTTAGTTTATAAAAGTATTGAAAATTATTCTAATTGTGTCTCTTCATTAGTGATTCTAAGATTTTTAGTGCAAAGTGATAAAAAAATGAATAAATGAATGAATTATTAATTAGTGTCCAAACTCCAAATTATCAAATTCGTTAAATGAAAATTAACTTAAATTTGGTCACCGTTCGTACCTTGTTTTTTTAAATTTTAAATTCAATTAATAAACAATAATTGAATAGGGTGCATGTTTGCATGATATATTGGTTGATTGTGTTGTAACACTATAATTAACATTGCATTATGTCATCATGTATAATTTATCTTGCCATGGTTGCATGTAGAAGGGGTGATATCACAACTTAATTAATATGAAATTTAAGAACATTAGTATGGTGCTGAAAATTTGTTGATGTTTTTTAAACTTTTTCAGAAAAGGATTAGGAGGCACATATGAAAGGGACGTGCCATTTGCTACTGTCCTCGAAGATTTTGGAAGTGACCATAATGATTTTTATTTTGCTGCTTTAGGAGATAAATTTCAGATTTTTTCTTTTATCACAGCTTCAATTTTAAATCATTCCATACTGGAGTTTATATATGAATTGTGTGAGAAATACTGCTATAGTTACATCATATTGTTTAGGATGCTAGCAAGTATTATTACAAAAAAGTGTTGATTGTAATATATAAAATACATAGATTTTTCTGTAACTCCATAGCATCAATGAAAAAATACTGAGAAATTTCAACAATTCAAGTCTCATCTATCAAAATACTGAATGAGCATTTTTAACTATCTATGAAAAAAAATATATAATTGTACTAAAAGAATTGATATATGAAAAGAACAAGACTCTTTCCTGATGAAGTAATTTCAGAATTAAAGCTTTTAAGTTATAACAAAATTAAAAAAAATAAATGAAAGAATTTTGTTTTATTAATTAATTGAATCTAAGAATATTTTCCTATCCAGCATCTCTATGTTTTATTTAACTCACAATATACTTATGAAATCATTGTAATTTATAAATAAATTATACATAAATATAATAAATAAATTAAATACATGATTTACGAGTAGCACAAGTTATACACTAGAGATTAATAATATAAATAAATAGGAAAAGTATAAGGAACCAAAAGCTTATCAGCCAAAAATTAAATAAAGGAAAAGTATAAGGAACCAAAAGCTTATTAGCCAAAAATTAAACAAAACTATATTAATTTATATCAATAATTAATTAATTTTAAATTTTTTAAATTCAAAATTTAAAAAATTTTAAATTGATTAAGTAAACCTAATTAAAATCTATAAAAACCTTTTTCTTTTTTCTCATATTAATCTATCCACTTCTAACAATTACAAATTCGAAAAATATATAAAAGAACACCCATTTAATATGAAAAAGAAACATTCTAATACTTAGTAGAAGAAACATCCATATATATTAACTCGTAAAAATTTTGAATTCATCCAAAAGTATTTGGTTGGGTTTTGGCTGATATGTTTTTGGTTCCCTAGCTTTACTCAAATAAATATCATTTAGTTAGTATTTGTTGTTTGTATGATTATAATATAAATTATTTTTATTAAAGTTTTAATCTTTTTTTAGATGGTATAATTTTTTAATATGAACTAAAAGAATAATAAAATTATTTTGTTCTCTAAGAATATAGAATAAAATAATTTTATACACTGTATAATAAATTTTTATATATAAAAACCTTTTTAAATTAAAAATAATAATTATTGATATCAATAAATATTAATAAATTTTATAATACAATAGTGTTTGGCCCGAGCGTAGCCCGAGTTTTACACTAGTTATATATAATAAGAGGGCAGTGAATAGTTAGGTGCATGACAAGTCGAACTTTCTTTTATTGACAAGTGTTCAGCTTATATATTATTACTTTCTTTTACTTATTTGTTTTTGAAATATATATATACATATATATATTATCTTATTTTTTATTTATGTATAACAAGAGAAGTAGTGGATACCGTAATACCAAAAATGTTGTATCAAAATATATTAGAATAATAGTGAAATTTAAAACACACATGCTTTTGAACAATCCTGGAAAAAAAGGCGGCAATTGTTAAAAGTTAAATACATTACAATGACAAAAAAAAACTGCTATTTATTTATAACATCCTTTTTTCTTTGACATCACAAACTGCTGTACTCTCTTCCAAAAAACGAAACAAGATATTCATCCATCACCAAAAAGAAAAAAGAGTTTCGCCCCCTGTAAACTGTGTCATCATGGCTGAGAACTTTGATTACCTTGCTAATGTGAATGCAAAAAATCTTCATTGAGTTTCAAGGTCTTTGTCGTTAGGGCATGGAATGTTCCAAGTAGATTTAATGACGAAGAGCTTATGAGCATGGAGCTGGTGCTTCAGGACAGTAAGGCAAGTAGTCTACATTTAGAGCTTTTTGTTTTTTTTTTTTCATTTTTGTAAGGTGTTTATGTATTAGTAAAGAACCTAATGTGATTAAACATGTGCATTGTGAATGGCAGGGTCATAGGTTGCAAGCTTCGATACCAAAACCATTGGTTAAGAAGTGGAAGGATGTCATAGTGGAGTTTCAGATGTACACGATGAAAAATTTCGTTATTTTGGATAATACTACATACCCCAAGGTAACTCCGGATAAATATATATTGGTTTTCTCACACCAGACCAGGGTTCATCACGTTGAACATCCAAGCTTTCCACTTGATGCCTTTCGCTTGAAGTCATTTAAGGAGTTGCTTAATGCTGATAAGTTGGATGACTCTGAACTTATTGGTAAGAAATTCTTTGGTGGTGTACATAACTTTCTAATATAAACATTTCCCCCAACCCCCGAACTTGGATTTGTTTTCTAAAGCTAAGCTTATTTTATTTCTGGACATGTAGATATAATTGGTGAAGTTGTAGGCAAAGAGGATCCGAGGGATTTGGTAACCAGCAAAGGGGTGGAGACTAAACGGTTGGCCATAATCCTACAAGATTTAGAGTATGTGCTAATTATAACTAAGGACTTTACATGTATAAATCTTTAATTAGTACATGTTGTCTCATGCAACATTTTTTTCATGTAATTGGCAGCAACAATAAGATTAGCTGTGCTCTGTTTGGTAAAATGGTAGACGAGCTTTTACCTTATCTTCACGATGGAAGGGTTGAACCCCTCATTATAGTGCTCCAATATTTTAAACCCAATAGATGGAATGGTATGTCTTCTTCATGCTGTACAAACGAGAAAAAATCACTATAATTGTCATGATATAGTAACTCCTACTGACATAAGTATTATGATGGATTAATGCACAAAAACTAGGTAAAACATCTGTCCAGAGTCATTTCTATGTTTCCAAGCTGCACATCAATGATGGTTTAAAAGAAGTTGCTGGATTCCGAAATAGGTTAGCACCATCTTATTATACATCAAAATGCATTTTTATACATTGAAAATATAAGCATGAGGCAGACAATATATTAAAAGAACTTTGGAAATTTTGTAGATTGCTTAGCGGAGTGGCTGCAAGTTCCTCAAGGATTAGCCAAGTTTCATCTCGGGGGGATGGTCTGGAGCTGATGAGATAAACCAAGGTGCTGTTTTGGTGAAGACTATTGAGCAAGCACTTAATGTTAAAGAGGTAAATAATATATGATAACTTCCAGTTCATCCTTTTATATTAGTTACTTTTTGGAGTCTTACTGAAAGGATAATACTCAATTTGTTAATGAAAACAGGAAGGTCCGATATGGATATGTGCAAGCATTATATCTTTAAATGTTGGTAAGGATGATTGGTTTTACAAATCGTGCAGGAAATGTTCAAAAAAAGTTGATACTCCTATTGGAAATAGATATGAATGTACCAAGTGTGGACACACTCATGGTTGTGCTTCTTTGAGGTGTGGATAAATTTATTTTCATCAATAAAATTATATCATTATCTTAAACTATAAACCTGTTTGGATTCTCAAATGATATTATTCTTTAATATGTAATCTTAGGTTCAAGGTACAGGTCATGGTCCACGATGGAACTGGGAGTATCACCCTCTTGCTTTGGAATAAGGAAACAACTCAACTTTGCAGAAAGAAAGCTGAACAAGTAATGGAGGATGATGTCAGTACAATCAAAGGCTTTTTAGTGTTTAGAAAGTGGCATTTCATTCTTATTTTCATCATATAACCTATTGTTTGCATGTTATAGTTTTATAAAGTCATGTCACAACTTGCAGGTTATAGGTGACGATGCTTATCCACTCACCTTTGATAACATGATGGATAGGAAAGTTCTATTTAAGATTAATGTGAAGTCTGCTAATATCAAGGGTTTTGATCAAATATATACTGTTATGAAAATTTGTGATGATGAGGATATCATTGAGAAGAATATGCCCAAAGAAATTGCTGAGAGTACATCTACATTTGTTACTGTACGTTTATAACTTATGTTTAAAGTGTCAAGCAAAATGAATTATTCAATGTGGGTTAACTATAATACCTAAGTAGAGAAATATTTTTTTCAAAATAGAAAATTGGGGGCAGCAACTCCTTGGACATGTCAGAAAATATTGTTAATATTAAGTCTGATACTGATCCTCAGTTTACACTGGTAAGTAAAGATATGTTTAAGGTTTAAAGAGTAGACTAATTTTGCTTATATCTATCAAGATTTGGAGAGATTCCTATTTTGGAAATATCATGGTATGTATTGAGATATCTTTCTATGAAGCCTAAGATTCCAACTCTCCATTTAAAAAAATGTACATCAACAAATTCTTACAACAACAACAACTACTTGCACTCAAGGGATTAATAATTCATTCACAAGATAAATATTCAAGTTGCAAAAAGTTTGATTTTGTTATTTATATTTTAAACACATTATATAACACCAATAGAAGCTAGAATAGATGACTAAAATAGCTGAAATATCAAATAAAGTAAATAGTCTTCAGATTTCTTTTTATTCTTTGATAGATAACATTCCAGCGAATTGAGTCTTAAATTTTAGGTTACCTTCTGAGTTGAATTTTTAATTAGAAAAAAAAAATTTGTGACATGATTATTTTTTTCCGAAAAAATAACTTCAAATAACCGAGAGAGAGTGAATGAGGGCAAATATAACACCTACAACCACTATTATAAAATCCAATTTTTTTGGATTGGTCCATATTTTCCAAGTTATAAAAACGGCTAAAGAACAAATCAACAATGAATCATGTAACTCACAACCAAGTGTAGGGTGATGCCAATTAAAGAGAGTAAATGAAATGAACAGTTCGACTATTACACGATGCAAAGATGTATGTCATCACCGATCGAGAGAGAAAGAGTATGAGATTCCATATACAAGTAGACGAGAAGGAAGTGGATCTACCTCTACAAAATCAGCACAATTCTTATCGTCACTCAGAAAAGTTGTATTTTCAAGCAGTGAACTAGGTGGATTTGGTCCATTTCCAGACTCCAACCCTCCAGATTCTGTTTAGTATTCATGGATAAAGACAAACCTTTAGTCATTTTATTAAAATTGGTGAAGTAAATTTTCTATAAAAAATACTCCATCATTACAATTGATCAAAAGCTATCATTCAAATTGGATGCAGTCAGTTTTAACTTGACTACATAAATTCCTTGATTAATCATACAAAAAATGATTTTTCTATCTATATTTTCGAAAACTAAACTAAATTTTTTTTGTAGAGTCGGAGTTTTCATCTTGCTTATTATAGAAAATAACCAGCAAAAAACTCATCTTTCATGCATATATCATCTGTACCTACGATCGACACAGATTTGTAAAAGTTCCTGCCATATCAGTCAACAAAAACTCCTAATTCTCACCCTTTGATGAGCTCCAACAACAAGCAAAAATAATGAAATCCAATAGAAGTTCAAAAAATGTAGAGACTACTATGCTAACTTTTGCAGGGGACGGTTTGGGTGCTCCAGGGTCTTCGTGAATGGTGAAGAAAGGTTAATTGGCTCTGACATGGCACAAATTGTCTTTTCATTTTATTGTGATCTATCAGTTTAACCGGTTATTTTGGTTATTACACGTGTAGTAGATAGAAAATAAATTCACTTTACATGATATCATCAGAACTGTCTACCTGAAGCTAAACTTGATTTTCGTCCTATAAATATTCTCAACTAACAAAAGGATATATTTGATGAATATGGAGTTAGTTCTAAATATGATAGAATTTAATTTGGCTCAATAAAAATCATCTCTTATTGGTCGAATAAGTAGATATAATCAATGTGCACAACTTTTTAAGAGAAAGCATAAAATCAGTCAATGTGTACAGTTTACTCAGAAAAAGCATAAAATCGTGCACAACTTTTTATTCTAAATGTTTAAATTTTTAACATAAAATACTAAAATGTGTCAACAGTTACTCATAAAAAGACACATTTTATTATAGAATTTTATAAATAATTAACATGTCTTCTCTGTCAACAGTAACCCCATAACTAATGTAGAATTAAATTGCATAAGTTAAATATTAAAAACAACATACCAAATTTACAGAGAAGAAAACTCAAATAAGTTTATTATTTTGTAACTGAATTTGTTACGACAAAATCTTCTTAAACCAACATTAAAGGATTTTTTTTTTGGTAAGTAAATTTAAAGACATTGTTAATATAACCTATATTAACTTTCAATAAAAATTTATTAAAAAAATTTTATTCAGATTGAGCCTTTATCTAGTAAAATTTTTTGAAGAGGTGCTTAAAAGTACAAACACCTCATTTTATTTGTTTTTGGTAAATTAAAAAATCAAAGTACTTTTACGTACTTACAATTGCAGCTTCTAAAAGTTAGGGTGCTTCTAAGAGGGAGCTTTTTAAAACTGACTTCTGCTTACCAAATCTTATTTATTTTCTTGCATATATTTCCTGGACATATTTCCTGCACATATTTCTGGCCATGATATTGCCATTAGAATCCTCATGTATTTCTAACTTCTCATCCTAACCTTCACAAACTCTAATACAATCTTCATATATTTCTTATTCTTCAACCTAATCTTCACAAATACATCTCTATCACAAATACTTATATAAAACTTTATTGTTCAAAAATAAAGAGTTTATTTATTATGTTTATGTTTATTATGAATTTTTTATTTTAAAATATTATATCAAATTTTAAAGAATTTAAAGAAACAAATTATTTTTCGTTATAAATATTTATCTTCTAAATTTTTAAAAGTTGTTTTATAAAACACATTTGTGGTACTTATACTTATTAAAAGTCATTTTTAATTTGATTTTACCAAACGCAAGTGCTGCAACTTTTAAAAACCTGTCTTTTAAATACAGCTTTCATAAGTCACATTCGAAAAGTAATTTATTTATAAATTATTATTAATAAAAATTTTTATGTTTTAAAATTTTTTTTAAAAAATTTATTTAAATTATTTATCCAATAGTTCTAAGTGGCAAACTGGCAATAATGGATTATGTTGCGCACAGATCGATATAGCAATATGAAATCAATATTCATTCGCTGTGAAAAAAAAAGAAGGGGGATTGCAATTTGCCAAAGATAAGCCAAACTAAAATCATTACTATTAAAAAGGAATATTGAATCTTGAATTATTCGATTAGTTCTTTGTCAGTTAACAGTTAAGTTTATTTTGTTTTATAATGTGTCCTTGTTTTTTTTATAAGGTTTCTTATTAAATTATTATGTATATAATTAATCTATAAAAATATTTAAAATTATTTTATTATTTTTTCTTTACTAATTAAGGGTTAGTTGTTTAGTAATATTTCTCCTGAGTTATTTTAGAATTTTAGTTTTTTAATAGTTATGCATTTAAATAAAGTGAGAAATAAAAAAACAAAAAAAATATGCCAGATTTAATTTTACTTTAAATTTTATTGTTCTTGTTGTTATTGTTATTAACTATTTTAATTTTAAATAACAAATTTATTGTTGTTGTTATTATTCTTATAAAATAAACAGGCAAAACAAATATTTTTTTATGGTGGCTACAAATGATTCTTTTATTAGAGTATTATGTACAATTATTAATTGTTAAAATATGTTCAAATATATTGCGCGCAAAGTGGTCAACAATTTTTAGCCAATATACATCCAAATAAAAATGATAGGAACCAACTTTTATTTAATCAACACAAGCTAACTTAGGGTTTATAATTTTAGGTGTAAAGTTAAGAGTTTTTAATTTAAATCTAGAATTTAAGATAATTTAATTATTATGAAATTATTTAAAAAAAATTAAACTGATAAAAAAAGATACATAAATGATTATATTTTTAACACGTCTTTTATACAAGAATTTTTTTGAATTTATGTGAATTTTTTATATAGACTTTTTTGTTGGGCTTACACTCATTTTTTTTTTGTCTAACATGAGTAAAACTTTAAACATTTAGGTCATATTATTTTAATATTATATCATAAAATTATTTCTCTTAAAAACTTAAACTAATAAAATAGACATTAGCTAAATTTTTTTTCATGTATTTTCTCAAAATATCATATATCATTGTTCATGTGAGTATGTTCTCTTTATTAATATGTGTGCAGATTTCGTACAATATGAATATAAATTATATTAACTTATGTGAGAGTGCAAAATTACTAATTAATGTTAGTGCATAATGTTTTAAACGTTTTATTTCAGTTTTAAATGAATTTAATGTTATTCTATTTTAAATTTGATTTAAATAATTAACAAAAATTTTTTTTTTTGTAAGACAACATTGAACTTGTTTAAAACTCTTTAATTCTTAAAATCTTGATGTGAAATCTAAGGACATAGCAGGTTGAAGATGGGATGTATCAAATTTAAAAATTTATTCTTCTAGTAGTGATTACTTATGGCTTTGCAAGCATAAATATGGATGGGAAGAGTGGCTGAGGCTTTGAAGAATCCAGGTACTAGAGAAATTTAAATTTTTTGTTTGGCTTTACCTCCATAATGCTCATCCAATTGCTATTTTTAGATATTACCGTGGGCTTTCTTTTTCTGATTTATGCTCACTTTGCTCTCTAGTTCCTGAAACTGTCCTTCATTGTTTACGTGATTGTCCAAAAACTAGTACAGTTTGGCAAACTTTACAGTTTAATGATGTTTAATGTCCATCTTTAAAATAATGGGTATCTGAATGTAAGAATGTCAATGCTACTTTTTTTTCCCTAATCTTTGGTGGATTTAGAGAGATAAAAATAATGATATTTTTAATCATATGAATTCTTGGCCTTTTAATAAAGTGCTATCATTAATCTTAGCATCTGATAAGGAATTAAAATTTTTGTTCATTAAGTTTAATGATGTCCATTTATCTTGCCCAACCTCATCTTGGTCTCTTCCTTTTGGGGGGATGATTAAGATTAATAGTGATGCTAGTATTTATGACGATTGTGCTGGTTTTAGCTATATTATTAGAAACTTGGATGATGCCTAATAAGGTGGTTGTATTGGGGTTCTGCGGCTAGGAACGATTCTTCGTTGTGAACTTTTTGCTATTTGGAAGGAATTACTTTTGGCTTAGGAGGCAGGATTCATGCAGATTTCTTGTGAGACAGACTGTTTGAAAGTTTTTCTCCTAGTCCAAGATTGTTTTACTAACATCCGAAGTGCTAATCATGATTTGGTTTCTAAAATTCATGAAATTTTGACTTGGAATTGGAGCTGATGTCAAGGTAATTCAAAGATCAGTCAACTATATCGCGGATGTTATGACAAAGTTTGCAGCAATGAACAATATCCCTCAAACTGAGTTGTTAGAGCCTTGGAATGAGTTCGCGTCTTACTTATAAGGGACTTAGCTGCTGTTTTTTAGGAGGCTTTTCTCTCCCTTTTGTTTCTGTTTTTTTTTGTTTTTTTGTTTTTTTGTCTAATTACAAACAAAAATTCTTTAAAATTAAAATTTATGTTTAAAATATTATGTACTAAATTAAAATTAGACTTAAATGTTGAAGAGACCAAAATATTACTTTATTCTATTATTAAAAATCTTCTTTTTAGTTACTGAATCAGCGATTTGCTCCACAATATGATTCCGGTATCTATAGATGGAGTGCTTGGTGATAAATAAATATTTTTTTTTTGGTTGGCAATCCTGCAATTCATAAAAATATGATAAAATCTGTTGTGGTGTATGTTCATGAGTTCTGATACGAACATCGGCCCAATAAACGAAAACTAAAAAAAAGGGTTAGAAGGTCTCTTGTATAGACGAAAGAATATCCATATTGAAACGGGCGCGCAATAAAAAAATGAGTAAAGGAAAAATAGGTCTCTGACTTTTTTTTTGCGGACATTTTCGTCTCAAAAGATTGAAAAATACATTCATGTCCCTGACACTTCCAAAACGCAAACAAATTGACCTCTCCGTTGAAGTGACTCCGTTGGACTCAACGGAAAACGTTGACGTGGCTCCCGTGATGCTGACCTGGTCGTTATGGGAGCACACATGGTATGTAACTTTTTAAAACAGGACATATTAGTCCTCTCACACCAAAACGTGTAACTTTTCAAAACAGGACAAGATTAGTCCTACTATACCAAAACGACGCCGTTTCTAAGCTCTGTTTCAGCTCTATCAACTGTGAACAATTCCCATTAACCCCTCTTCGTTTCTTCAATCAAAACTCAAACTTTGGGTTTGATTTTAAGTATCCATAGTGTAAAATCTCTGAGAATTCCTTCTACCTCCCCAAACCCATAACTGAAGCAAATAGGCGGAAAAAAAAAACTCACACACACTTTTTTGCTTACCTTATGGAGAAACGCTGCGACAACAACCAAGCGGTGGGGTCAACCAGTGGAAGAGCTTCGGCGACTGTGCGGCGAGTTCGACCAGGTGTTTGATAAAAGGTTTCTTTCATATATTGGTAGCTGTTGATGTTCTTATTTCTTTATCATTGCACTTGCTAATGGATCTCTTAATTCTTCTCAACATGGCTGGATTTAGTATACAGTGAGCCTGTATTTTGTGTTCGGAAAAGATGTGAACCAGGTTTTGAGTAGGTAGATGGGTCGTAGACCAATCGGATGATTTTCCACATTTCTTTGTTACATATGATTTAATTTTAGCAAGCTGCGTTCCCAGTTATCTTGGAGCTGTCTCGTATGTTAAACTCAATTATTCAACTCAACATTATCATCTGTTTTTCTACCATGGAGCTTTATCTTCAATTTTTCAATATTTGCTTATGCTTGCATGTTTATGTATTATACTATTATCTTACTAAGCATTGTGCATAAATTGCTCTGATAATGATATATTTATGTCTAGAAATTTTGCATATGGGGATTATCCTAATTATCCTATTCTATGTTGAATTTGTAGGAGAAATTTGCATCAATGATTGCTGATGCAAGGTTCCGGAAAGTAGAGTATGAGAATCTAGTAGGGGGAGTGGTTGGCGTCCATTTAGGGGTCAAAATCTGATATTTTCATGACCTTTACTCACATGTATCTAATAATTCACAATCCTAATATTCTAAAATACAAGTAAAATACATCTGAACCATTGATGAGAAAATTAGTGATTTCATATTTAATAAGCAAAATTATATGCATAACTACCCATGTCACATAAAAGTTGAAACCATTGATTTTCTCATTTGTTCAGACATTGCAATTTAATCCCTTAAATCCAATAATTTATAGATCTTTCTGAGCTTCTTAAAGGCATGGATACCGATGTCAAGTGTGATAAGTCATCTACTCAGAGAAGAGTGACTTTGTTAGAATATGTTCTTTAATTTATGCGGTCATAGTTGGCATTTGCAATTCACAATTTTAGTGAGAATGTGTATATAACTTTTTTACTTATGTTAAATTCTTTACCAAAAGGATAGAAACAGAACTGACGATTGCTGTTAGTAAATATACTTAAGAACAATACATAAATAAATAATTCAAATAGATCCTCTTTATTTTATCTTTTCAATTCATGATTTTATTAACATGTTCTTCTTATTTTGTTCATAGAGCCTTCCAATATGCTTGATATATTCCATTTCCTACCCCTCACCACCACACTAACCCAATAGCACAATCAAACAACAAACTATAGCAATATAACACGATAAGATGCAATGTGATGAGAGTAATTTGTAAAGCCTGTTATGTTAGTTATTACTAATACACAATCACCGTAATATGCATACATTATTGTACTCATTCTTGTTACAAATGAACTCAATAATATGTCTTGATACAATATCCATACAGAACTTTTATCAAACACCTGGAGTTCATCATTTAAAACCTTGCGAAACATCGTCCGAACTCGCCGCACAGTCGCCGAAGCTCCTCCACTGGCTGACCCCACCGCTTGGTTGTTGTAGCAGTATTTCTCCAAAAGGTAAGCAGAAAAGTGTGTGAGTTTTTTTCTTTTTTCCGCCTATTTGCTTCAGTTATGGGTTTGGGGAGGTAGAAGGAATTCTCAGAGGTTTTACACTATGGATACTTAAAATCAAACCCAAAGTTTGAGTTTTGATTGAAGAAACGAAGAGGGGTTAATGGAAATTGTTCACAGTTGACAGAGCTGAGAAACAGAGCTTAGAAACGTCATCATTTTGGTATAGTAGGACTAATATGTCCTTTTTTGAAAAACTATATGTTTTGGTGTGGGAGGACTAATATGTCCTGTTTTAAAAATTTACATGCCACGTGTGCTCTCGTAACAGTCAGGTCAGCGCCACGGGAGCCACGTCAGTGTTTTCCGTTGAGTCCAACGGAATCACTTCAACGGAGGGGTCAATTTATCCGCGTTTTGGAAGGGTCAGGGACATGAATATATTTTTCAATTCTTGAGGACGAAAATGTCCGCAAAAAAAAAAAGTTAGAAACCTATTTGTTCTTTACTCTAAAAAAATATTTGGCACCAGTTAGTTACGTAACAGAATGAAAAATATATAAATGACAATAGTCGAGTGAGTAATGGCTAGAGAATTGTTATGAAAATTGTGTGAAGCTTTTATTGACTCAAATAGAGAAAGTTATTATTCCATCCTTACACTACTTTACACCACATTAATTCTTCTTGTTCTTGCATTCTTGTGAATTATTGTGTTGTGATTGCTTTGTTATTGTGTGAACTGCCAAGTTGTGACTTGTGAGAAAAAGAAATCGAAAAATTTTGAAGGGAGAGAATGAAAAAGTGAAAGAAAAGATTTTATATCTTTAGATTTATCTCTCCCTCTCTCAAAAATGTAATTATGTGATTTGCATGTATATGAAGACATATAATTTATTAAATGATAACTTTTTTAGTGGGACGAAAAAATTCTGCAAATTTAAAAAATTTTAATGAATTTTAACATTTTAAGACTGAAAATAATATTTTTTTAAATAATATTTTTGAGAGAAAGAATTAACAAAATTGTATCTTCTTTGTTTTATCCACCAAAAAATGCTCCCTTTTGGTCCCACATAAATGTTTTAGTCCATATGTTAGTAATACAACTTTTTAATCTAAATTTGTTAAATAAAAAATATAAAAAAAATTCAACTTTTAATTAGTTTACACTAACTAATTTTAAAATTTATAATTTATAATTTACAGCGTATAACTAAAAATTTGTAAATATATATATTTATGCAACAAATTAAACACTACTTGCCTACTTGGACTCGATGAATCAAGGAATTAATGGACTAACGAAATGTGTGATATTTTATACTTTAGTTCTTACCATCAGAATCTTTGATCCCATCATGAATGAGCTTGGGGATGCTATTCATCAAAGCAAACATATAGTTGCTGTTCCAAGATCGAAGACAGCACCTTTAATTCCAATTTTACTTGCAATATAGGAACAGATATTATTAAATTACTCTTCTATCTTAATCCATGACAACAATAAAAAAGTCTCGTGACCCACAAATTCAGTCAAACAGAATACATAAATTCAATTACAATTTTAGTTTTTATTATCTTATCTTTAGTTGTTCTTATCTTATTTTTATTTATTTTTATCTTTCATAGGACAATGTTTTATATATATTGAGTTTTACCCTCATAGTTTACAACACACTTCAGTACAATTTAATTAATCAACAATCAATAAAAATTTTTTATCTTTGCTTTTCCTATTCTTTCACAATTTTATCATGATATCAGAGTCTTGGTATCCTCCTTCAAGAGAATACATAAGCGTGCGGCGGCGGAACTTGAATTGCCGGCGGCAAAAATACAAAAGGAGATGCTGTGTTTGAGCAATGATCTTCAAAAAATGCGTCACCACGTCAGACGCGCTTTTCTCAACAATTTCATCGGAACTTATTCAAGCTGTGGATTATTGAGATCTTCCATCCACTAGCTTGCGGGGCGTATTAAATTACTCTTCCACCTTAGTCCATGATAACAATAAAGAAGTCTCGTGGCTTCAGCCTAACAGAATACATAAATTTAATTACAATTTTAGTCTTTATTATTTTATCTTTATCTTATTTTTAGTTGTTCTTATCTTATCTTTATTTGCTTTTATCTTTCATAGAACAATGTTCTATATATATTTAATTTTATCCTCATAATTTACAACACACTTCAGTACAATTCAATCAATCAACAATCAATAAAAATTCTTTTCTTTTCTTTTACTATTTTTACACAATTTTATCATATACTTCCCCGAAATTATTACTTGGGCGATTCTTGATTGTTCCTCGTAGAACTAACAAGCACTTTGTTGTGAATGAATTCAGTGTTGACAAAGATGATATTGCAACCATTTTCAACCCATCCATGCGAGAACCTTGAGCTGGAGAGGGTAACACTAACACGGTTGGAACTCTCATCACAGATGTTTTCTTGTCAAATTTGAAGCTCGAGGTGCAGCAATGGCTTAAGGGCACATCTTAAAAATATTATTAGCTTAAATTTTTAAGAAAAAATATTTCATGACAAAAATAATCAAGTTGCTCACAATAGTGTAATCAATTTTTTTATATTAGAATAACCAACGTTTTATGAATATAAAAAAAATAATTGTTATATTTTTGCCTTTTTATTTATATTCTAATTATAAATTTAATTTGATTATATTATTATAAAATTTGATTATGTTTGATTATAAATATGAATTTATTTTATTATATTACTTATAAAATTTGATTATGATTATTATGAATATGAAACTATTTGTATTACTGTAAGGATGATTATAATAGTTGATTATAATATACACCATAAAATTCTTATTTTTGGTTTTGTTATAGAGTTAGTTATTTTGTGATAGTTCATAACACAGTCAAAGTGTACCAAAATATCTCTCCACCAAATACTAATGTCCAATCTATAAATATCAGATTTAAGATAGACAAATCTAAACGCAAAATTTTTCTAACTAAACATAATGATAAAAAATCTAAAGAGAAATCATAAAAAATTATAGCTATTGCTCTCATTATACCACACTGGTACAAGATTATGAAAGAAGAATATAATGCCCTTATAAGAACTAATACCTGAAATGAATTTTTACTACTAAAAAAAATTCTGATGGATTTATGCAAAAATACAAAGCACGATTAGTTGCACAAAGTTTTGGACAAAGTGAAGGTTTTGATTTTGACCAGATTTTTAGTCCAGTAATTAGGCCTGTGAGTATTGTGTTAAGCTTAGCTTTATCTAAAAGTTAGGTTATTCAACAATTTGATTTTAATAACGCATTTTTGAATGTTATCTCAAATTATTTATATGCAACAGCCTAAAAATTTTAAAGTCAATTTTAAAATCTTAGTGTGCAAACTAAATCGGTCCCTATATACATGGTCTAAAGCAAGCACTATAAGAATTGTTTCTAAAGTTGAATAAAACTCTAGAAACATTTGGCTTTATCACTGCAAAATCAGATAACTCTTTATTTTTGAAATACATTTTTAACCATGTCATATATCTTTTATGCTATGTAGATATCATTATTATAGAAAGTGATCCAACTCAAGTTGACTTAATGATTAAAATTTTAAATACAGTTTTTTCATTAAAGAATCTAGGTGAACTGGGTTATTTTTTAGATGTTGAAGTTAGAAGAACTACTGCAGGACATATTCATTTATTTCAAACAAAATATGTGAATGATTTACTCTCAAAAAATTAAATACGGGAGAGGCAAGTTCAATGCTAACTCCCATGATATTATCATTTCAACTGTTGGCTACAGGTTCAAAAGAATTTGAGGATTCAAGATTATATAGATCTATTGTTAGAAGTCTTCATTATCTCATAATAACCAGCTGAATGTTTCCTTCATCGTGAGTTTGCATAAACCCTTGCTTGCACAATGGAAGGCTCTAAAGAGAGTTTTTTGGTATCTTCAAGGTACTAGACAACAAAGATTACTCTTTCATAAGAATACAAATTTTAGATTGTATAGATTTGCTGATGCTGATTGGGAATCAGACTTTGAAGACCACAGGTCAGTCACTGAGTTTTTCATTTTTTTTAGGTTCTAATCTTGTTTCTTGGTGTTGTAGGAAGTAAATCACTGTTAGTAGGAGCTCGACAGAGGCTGAATTTTGAAGTTTTGCAGTGTGTATAGCAGAAACAGTTTGGATAAGGAACTTGTTGTTCAAATTGAAAGTTCAATTCAGACATCTCTAACCATTTTCTGTGACAACTTAAGCACTATAATGCTTGTCTCCAATTCAGTATTACATGACAAAACTAAGCACTTCCAACTTGATATATAGTTTGTTCGAGACAAGATAAAAAACAATCAATTACGTGTGGTCCATATCCCATGTCAAGAGCAAATTGCTGATATATTGACCAAACCCTTGTCAGTAGCAACTTTTGATAAGCTTGAGTATAAACTTAGAGTGGACCCAAAACTAATCATAAGTTTGAGGGGGAAGGGGAGTAAAAGATGTAGTGGACACTAAGACAAGTTTAATTAATAATGCTAGTGCAGGTCAAGAAAAGCAAGATTCTATAAATAGAAAGTCATATTGTTTTCAAAAGGATGAGGTATAATACATATTTTTTATAATTCTAATTGTGTTTTACTGTATTTTCTTTTTTATTAAATTGTCCTAAGTTCTTTCTTGATTTTCACTATCTAACTCGTATATATTATCATCATATCCCTATTTTTTATTCATCTTTCTTTTTGAAAACTACATGTTTTAATTCTCTTAAAAGTCTAATAAAAAATAGATATTCTAAAATAAAAAAATTATAATAAATTAATTAATATTAAATTTATAATTTTCATCATGTGTAAATGTTATTATTTTAATTTAAAGATGATTAAATTCTCACTTTACCAATTTTTTTTTTCCTGAAAAAACTTAATCCAAGCCTAACAATATATTTTGGTTGTTGTAGCCCTAAATAAGGCAATAAGATGAACCTAAGAGATTGAGTGGGTCTCAATGCAAGAACATGAAAAACATGAATTATTAGCAGAATAATAAAATATATGTCTAATTACTTAGTATAAGTATATTGTAAAATTTTTCATAAACTTAAACTTGCTTATTCGATTAATATAAGTAGAATTACACATACACAAATATATCACTCGATACACCAATATTTAAATTCACCAATCTTTAAAAACGTGACATAATTCACCCTAATTCTTATTTGTTCATAAGTAAGCAATTCAATGTTTCAACCAAGTAAGAAACCTGTTTAAGTTCCTTGAAGAAGCACCTCTTTCTCCAATGTTATGCTTTAACTTCTCCATGAGCTTATGAGACCTTGGTGTTGTGTTCTCATCACCAAGCAGTTGATCCACTTTGGCTTTAATCTCACCACGTGAGATTAATCCATTTTCATCCAAATCAAATCCCAATCCAACCTTTAATACATCACAAATGTATCTTTGATTGAAAAATTGGTCAGCAAAATAGGGCCAACACAAGAAGCGAACTCCATTAGTCAAACCTTCCAGAATTGAATTCCAACCACAATGACTTACAAAACAAGCTATGGCAGGGTGGCTTAGAACCTTCTGTTGAGGAGCCCATCCAATTATTTTACCTCGATTCCCCTTAAATTCGTCTGGAAGAGACATTTTATTCTCGCAATTGGGATCTTGACGAACAACCCAAAGAAAGGGTCTGTTCGTCAGCTCGAGCCCAAGAGCTAGCTCAGTAAATTGTTTTTGGTCGAAAAGAGCAATACTACCAAATGCTACATACACAACAGAATTGTTTTGTTGTTGATCAAGCCAATTCATACAAGACAAATCTTCTTCCCAGAATTGTCCCAAGGATCTTGGAGCTACACTTTTATTATTATCATCATAGGTTCTGGATAATGGGCCTACTGGCAATAAATTTGGCACACAAGAAAATGCTTGTGGTTCAAGTTCATATGTACTATTGCACAACCACCAGTCAGTTACATTATCTGAATCTCGGAGGCACTCCACCACATACTTAAAAAATCTCTTTTGAACTAAAGGGTCAAACAAATTTAACCACCATATGACTTTGATGTCCATTGCTGGAATACAAGAGGATAACCAAAAGGTCTTTGTTGTTGATGTTGGTGACCCTGCAATGGTTAAAAAATATAATAAATAATAAAAAGAAGAAAATATAATGTGTTTGATATACCGGCAATAAAAAATATCATCTCTGCAACACACAAATTAGCAACAAAAATGTTATATGAATAAATAGATGTAATGTTTAATTTATTTTAAATATATATTTTATATTTTAACATATATTTTATATAGATGACTAGTTTGATAGTTAATTTTTTATATATGCTTAATATAATTATAATTATATGCAATGTGCCAAATCTCGAAGTACATAAAGAATTAGACGATGTTCTGAGAATCAAACGGATTACCTTCTTGAACAAGTTTAGCAGAGATTCAGTTTACTTATTTGGTCTCTAGGTGTGTTGGCCAAAAATTAATTACTCTCAAACAAGTTAAAAATTGATAAACTTAGTCAAAAACTATAAAATGTTCTTTGCCTTTTAAAATGCGAGATATTTTAAGTTTTTTGTTTAAAATATATGAAAATAAATAAAATTTTTAAAAGAATTTAGATGTCTTATATTTTATAAAATGAGAGATATTTTTATATTTTTAATTAATCAAAGACTTATTTATTTTTTGAGTTAAAAAATCAAAAATTTATTCGTCATTTAAAAATAAAAAAAATATTTTTTTCAAAAGAAAGTATATAAAAAAATCATATATTTTTGTTATTTTCCAATAGAATATTTGAAAATTTGACTTTTTAGTTTTACTGATTTAATAATAATTGATTTAGTTTTTAAAAACTTAAAAGAATTAGTTTGGAAACTAGAAGTGCGTTTTATTTGTGTTTTTATTTTTTATATTTTATATTTTTAAAATTTTGTGAAAAAAAAAGATAAAAGAAAAAGTAAAAATAAAAAAAGATAATTTTATTATTTTTATTTTTTTTATTTATAAAATTTTGAAAATAGAAATAATAAAAACAAAAATAAAAAATAAAATTTCGTCAACTCAAAATCTTAAATACTAATTTGTGAGGGATAGAAGCTCCATTTAAAGAAATTGTTGTATGTATAATAAGAAATTTAAATTCTTAGCGATTGTTTAAGCAGATAAGTAAATTAAAATCAATTGAACTAATACTTATATATTGGTCTCTAAAATTACACTCGCCAATATATATTCCTCCCAAAGAATCATTAATAACATGTGGAGATGATGGACTAAGGACTGTCCCACTAGACTTCTTAACTATGTGAAATCCTAATTCTAACTTTATTTAAGGTTTTAAAGACTCTTTAAAGAATAAATTATGAAAAAAAAATTTATTTATCATATCAAATAGTTATTATGAAATCTAACAATATAGCTGTCAATTTATCTTAGTATATCCTTAATGTTCTGTGACCAAAATAAGGAACTAAGGTAAATCACAAATACAAACTTAAAAGATCAAATTAAATAAATTAAAATTTTGAAAATGAGTTTAAGACGCCAGGAGGGAGGATTTGAGTATTAACTCAAAGTAAACAAATGAAGTTAGTGAAATGTAATATTAATAAATTACCATCAGTATCTAGGATGCCATCAGCAATAAGCTTGGGGACGTTATACTGCAACACAAACACTGATGCTGACGCAGGCCAAAAGTAAGCTCCTTTGATTCCCACTTTCTTTGCAACTTGCAAAGCCCAACCCATGAACACATCAGCAACAACGCAAGTTACTTTAATGCCCTCATTCAATTGAAGATCTTCTATCAGCTTCTCAAGCTTTGAAGGCATGGTGCTCAATATAGAAACAGATAACTCTCCTAAATTGACTCTGTCATGTTCAGGTCCCAACCCATCTGGGATTGACACCAATTTGATTGGTGAAGATGATCCATTGTTGTTGTCCATGGATCTGACGACTCTCTTATGGTTGAAGTCTGAGTTGACAAAGATGATATTGCATCCATGATCAACCAGCTTATGTGAAAAGCTCATCATGGGGTTTACATGCCCCTGAGCTGGATATGGAATAACTAGTACTGTTGGAGTCTTAATCATGATGATTATGTGTGGCTTTCTTTCTTTAATTTCTCTGCTCTAATGAACTTGAAGCTCTAAGTATTTATAGATGGAGCAATGTATTTAATTTGTATACAGACTTTAGTTTCGTGTTTATTTTTGACTTTTTTTTTGGCAGATATTTTAGAAACACACTAAATTGGTATCAAGTACATATGATAATTTATTTTTGACAAATAATTGTCTATATGGAAAAAGCTAAGATAGCCATGATAAATTAATAATAACACAATCTTCTACTATCTCTTATTTATAACTGTATTTAATAAAAGTGTCTTTGTGGATGTGTTTAATAAAAATGTCAACATCTACTAACTCTTATTTATAACTGTGTGTTTAATAGAAGTGTGTTTGTGGATGTGTTTAATAAAAATGTCTTTTTTATAACTGTGTTTAATAGACATGTCTTTATAGATTTATTTTTTTGATGTATCTCTTTATATATGTATTTAAAATATCAATTTCGCTACGTTACCAACAACATTTTTGTCAACTTTTGCCAATTCTTGTTTATGACTGTGTTTAATAGAAGTGTCTTTGTAGATGTGTCTAATAAAAATGTCTTTTTTATGTTTGTGTCTAACAGAAGTGTCTTTATATATGTATTTCCTGGATGTGCCTCCTTATACATGTATTTAAAATATAATAACTAATTATTATTGACAATAAGTTAGCAGATAGTATATTAATATCCTATACTTTTTTTTAAATATAATAATTAATTATTGTTGACAATAAGTTGGCAGAAAATATGTACCTTATACTTTTCTTTTCAAAAAATTTAAGTCTATAGAATAATGAAGTATATAATTGTAATATTTTTAATCTATTTTTTTAAATAAGAGATTTCTTTTAGTCTGTTTGAATTTTTTTATATAAAATTTTTGTTTTCTTTTATTTGTTTATGCTATTTTTTTTCTTTTAAAGGATAATAAGAATCGAATTTTATAATTTTTTGTTATAAAAATCGCTAACACGTCATAAAATTATTTTTTTTAAAACTTAAATTAATAGAAAGAGACATGAATAGTTATTATATATTTAATAAAGAAAAGATTTTTTAAGTCATTTTCATAATTTATATGAAAAATTATAACTGAAGTATTATTTTGGAGTGTAAAGAGTATGAATAATTTTAGGCACTCATCACTTAGATTTATCTATATTTTTAATTATTTTGGTAATATATGTGCGTAATGATAATAAATAAATAATTATTTAAAATAAAAAAAACAATAACAAAGGGTTACTACTCAAATAGATATAAAAATTTTCATCTCTAAATATAAAATAAAAGATAAATAAGTTTCTAATTATCTTTTATAGAGACATATTCACCAAAATTTTATATTCATTAACTAAGTCACTGCCACTGTTTTTGTATCAGAAATATAGGTTCAAACTCTGATTTTGAAACACTTCGAATATCAAGGAAGTAAGCTTACACTAGTGTGATTACTCATCCGTCAAATTAAGAGTAGATGGTGAAATTAATCTCTAAAAAATTATTTATTTTTTAAATTAGTTTTTAAAAATTTTTTAAATTAAATTTATTTTTTAAAAATTTAAATTAATCATGTTAACTTTTTTATTACTTTATTTGTTGATGATACTAAAATTTATTAATGTAATATGTTAAGTGACACCTCAATACACATCTAAAAGTTTTAACTGACTATTAACATAATTAATTTATAAAATTAGATAAAATTAACTTTAGATTGAGGGATTCCAATCCCTCAAGTTTTCTCCACAATTAAATTTTGATTTGATCTAATTTTATAAATTTATTATGTTAATAGTCAATTAAGACTCCTAAGTGTGTGTTGGAATGTCACTTAATATGTCACATTAGCAAATTTTGATTCCATCAATAAGCAACGTGACAGAATAACTAATATGACTAATTTAAAATCTTTAAAAGATGAATTCGATTAAAAAAATTATTTGAAGACTAATTTAAAAAACGAATGATCTTTCAATAACTAATTTAACCATTTATACATCAAACTAACTTTATTTAAAAAATTATTATAACAGATTTTAAAGCAGTTATAACTTACTTTCTATACTATATATAATAAATGGCATCATTCTCATAATCAATATTATTTTGAGAAATTTTTGGTTGAGCAATGTTTAGTAATGTTGGTCATTATTTGACCTATATAAATATTAAATTATTTTTTACAAATAAATTTTGTTGATTCATGTAAATAAATTCTGAAGAATATAAATGTAAATTGTATTAATTTATGTATGTAAATTTTAATAAATATATGTATAAATTATATATTTTTTTGTGTAAAATTTTTAGAAATATATATATAAAATATTAATAGTCAAATACTAACTAAAAATAATAATATTTAATAACCATGTAAGATTACTCTTTTTTGTATATTACTCATGAAAACAATTCTCTGTTTCTCTAGCTCTTTGTTTGTTCTACTATCTTTCCTTGTTCTTCACTTTGCTAAATTCATCAGAGTCTTCAAGACTCTTTTAAATGGAAAATGAATAGAGTGGTGTTGAAAAATCCAAAAGTTGGTCTATGATATATCCAGCAACTAATAACAACTTTAGTAATGAATTACTTCTAAAAAATTCCTCATTCATTGCTTCCTCCTCTGAAAATCTGTTGTGGGAAGGAGTCCCTTGTTCTAAAAAATCTTCACGTAGCTTCCACATGACGATAAAATATCATAAAAGCTTAGATAAAATTACATCATGATTATTATACATGCCTAATCAATAATCAGCTTGTGGTTCACAATAAACTTCTTGTCTTCTTGATGTATAGTGATCAGATATGTGTTTTATTAAGTCTCACATGTTTTAAAAGAACGAATATAATTGTATAATTGTATAACAATTTATATTATTAGTATATTAAAATTAAATTCATAAAAATAATTATATGCTAATTATTAATATTAAAATAATTCCGTACAATAAAACGACAAGACTAATGTATGATGATTCAAGAAGCTCACGATTTAGGCAGGGGATGGGCAGGGGTCCATGATCTTGAAAGTGATAGTTTTATTTTTATATAGATATTATATTATATAAAAAAAGTACTATTTGTATATAATATAGATGACAAATATTTCTTTTGTTATTTTTTGTATAAAAAAACATTAGAGACTTCAGATGAAGAAATTAAAATTTGAAAAATAAAAACTATAAACTTTATTTGAGGCTAAATTTGAGTATCAAAAAAATATTCGTATATTATTTTAGATGCATATCGGTTCTAGTTTTGTACATCACTCGATCTCTTCAATTATTTTCGTTTGGGACCATATGATGCCTTTAGGGCCACAAAATTGGGTGTAATGATAGCTAACGTACGTACCTCACTTCTATTGAATTGGTATGGTAAAATGTTTTAGAATGAATGCATTAGCAAAGTAAAAAATTTAAAATTTTAAAGATATTTTTAACGTTTAGTTTAATTTAATTTAAATATTTAAATAAATTTTAATCTTATTATTAATATTTTAACTGTCAATAAATAGTCATTTTTTTAGATTATTTCTATATCATCATCATCATCCCCAATATACCAAGTCACCAAAAAAAAAATCCCCAATATATTACTGTTCCGTTCTTATCAACAATACTTTAACTTATACTCCACCACCTTCCAAATTTTCGAGTTAAAGGCGAATCTTTTTAAAAAAAATTTAATTATTTTTTATTATATTTTTTTATTATACAAAAGTAATTTAAACAAAATATATATTTTTTAAAAGAAAAAACATCTCAATTAAAGTGCATAATATAATTATCAAAATATAATGGTCAGTTGTTAGTCAGTTAAGACTCAATATTTTTGGACTCTATGAACACTACTCAATAATAAAATCTCTCTTAACTATAACAATATAATATTAAAACAACTAAATTAAACATTTCAACGATGTGACAAAAGATATCTTCCGGTTAGAAATTGACTGACTTGTCAAGCAACGGTGACTGGGAATTACTGAATTGAATGATGTATTTCAGCCATACACTGCTTTACGAAACGTGCTTTAATTTCTTTGTCATCTCTATCAAATTAAAATTACCATAATACTAAAATGACAATAATTTAAAATTATTTTATTTAATATTTATAATTTTATGTATATAATAATTTAATTATATATTTATTATATTTAATATTATTCAATTATTTTAATAGTAATTAAAAATATAAAATAAAGTAATTTTAAATTATTTTGAGCTGATTTTTTAAATTATTTTTATTTAAAATAAATAAATAAATAGTAACTACCTTGGTCGTGATACAATCATGAAAATCATTTTCAGATTTGCGTGAAGTCTTCTACATACTAGCTGTTTGACCTTTATATAGAGCTCCAATAATATGATGGTATTCATAGATATTAAGTGGCAAACTGGCAATAATAAATTGGTGGATACTATAATGAAGATGGCATAATTGTCTTCATATGAGTATATTTTTTTTTGGCCTTTAGATGATGGATTGTATGGTTAGATTTTAATATTTATAAAAGTGTTGTTTTTGTTTAAAGTGTGGCTAAATAAATAAACCACACTTTTAACCAAAGCATCTTCATGAGAAGATATTTTTGCCATCTTCATTGTAGTATCCACCTAATAAATTATGTTACGTACTCATATAGCAATATGAAGTCGATATTCATCCGCCTGTGAAAAAAAAAAAGAAAAAAAAAAGAAAAGAGAGAGAAGAGGCTGCAATTTGCCGAGGAAAAGCCAAGGAGGTGCAATTACTATTAAAGAAGAATATTAAATCTTGAATTATTCGATCCCTTCTGTGTCAGTTAACAGTTAAATTTATTTTTGGGTAAATTATTGAAATAAATCAAGTGTAGCCCAAAATTATCCAAATCTTCAAGATTAATTTTTTTGTGTGAATGTCTCAAGACACATTTCTATATAACTCGAGAAAATAATATTAAATTGAATCAAGTAGATTTGAATTGCATGCAACTTGAAAAAGGTCATAAATCGAAACAATAAGTTTTGAACTAGAAATGACCATAAATTGAAATAACTGTATTTGATTTATGAATGCATGTAAATCGAACCAAATGAGTTCGATTTACAAGGATTTGAGAACAACAAGGTAATTTGAATAAAATGAATTCGATTTAGTGTTTGTTTCAATATGTGATTAAATCGAATCCGTTTAATTCGATCTATACATAACTGATCTCTATATATGCGAGCTCAACGTGAAATTTTTAGAATAGTGAGATTCATAATGGTCACTGATGAGAGTTTTGTAACTCTTGTGCACTATAGAGGGTCTAAAAAAAACACGATCAGGTATTAAGTTCACTGATTAGGACCTGCTGAGTATTTTTTTCAAACCTTCCACGAGTTTTGCTGAGTTTAAGGATACTATACTCCAGAAACTAGGTCTGCTTGGTGTCAAACGGGTAGAGAAATTGTTCTATAGAATCCTGATATCTGTGTTACGCGATGATGTGAAGTATGATTCATTTGTTATTGGCAGTGACGAAGACTTGCAAGTTCTGCACCATTGTCGCCGTTAGTTTCCCGAAGTGAGGACTTCGAAACTGTTGGCTAAGCTTGTAGATGTGGTATCTAGTTCTGGAGGTTCGAATCGAGATCCTCAATCTGTAGGACATCCAGCCTGCTCTAGCTCCATGCCTGTTCGTGCCTCATCGGCTGCGCCGGTCATTGCACTGAGATTGGCCCGTTGGGGGAAGAAGCATTTGTGACGCTCGGACCTCCTACAACGGTCTCGCTTGTTGGAGTGGTTGGAGTACCTGATAGAGTTGAGGATGTACTGCATGATGATGATGATGATGTAGAGCCCGCCACAATAGCAGATGATAGTGACGACGACACACCACAGTCGACCCCAGCTGTGGGTGGGGGAGCATAGTTCGGGTACCAATCAGTACCCCCCACACTTCTCAGCATTAGACTTGGATGCCATGGCACTTGAGGTAGATCCGGGAGTACCTGTTGGGTTCGGTGCTAGGGAGACACAAAATACAGGAGTTGTATCTAAATTTGAAGTGGGTCAGCAGTTTCAGAATAAAAAAGAAGTCGTGTTAAGCGTGAAAGCATATAGCATTCGTCGCGGGGTTGAGTGTAAGGTATTGGAGTCCGATAATCACAAGTACTATGGGAAGTGCAAGGAATTTGGAAGCGGGTGTGCATGGCTCATTCGGGTTAGCTTCTGCCAGCGCAGATGTATTTGGGAGGTAAAACGATACAATGGTCGTCACACATGTCTAACCACATCGATATCTAGTAATCATAGGAAGCTTGATTATCATGTTATATCGGTCTTCATACTGCCCATAATTAGAGCTGATGATGTCGTCTCAATCAAGGTACTGCAGAATGCCACGGAGGCACATTTCGGGTTCAGACCAACTCAGGATGGTTTAGATGGCTAAACAAAAATCTGTGGCCTAGATTTATGGAGATTGGGAGGAGTCATACAATGACTTACCACAATGGGAATTGGGTGTTCAGATCACAATGCCAAGTAGTGTTGCAGTGTTAAAGACGAGTTCTGCGCGGGTTGGTGGGTAGGTGGATGAGGGATCAGCTTATTTCCATCGGCTTTTCTGGACATTTCCACCGTGTATTGAGGTGTTTCGACATTGCAAGCCATTGGTCAGTGTGGACGGTACCCAGCTGTATGAAAAATATGGCGAGACACTGTTGGTCGCAATTGCATATGATGGAAACTCCAACATTATTCCTATTGCATTTGCCCTAGTGGAGGGAGAGAACGCAGAGTTGTGGTCATTCTTTCTATCTCACTTGCGACAACATGCGACCCCTCAGCCAGGTATACTTGTCATATCAGATAGGCACAATGAGATTAAGGCTGCACTGAAAGCTGCTGATGGTGGCTGGCTTCCGCCTACTGCATATAGGGCTTTCTGAATCCGACATGTAGCTGCCAATTTCGCACTGAGTTTCAAGGGTAAGGATGCATAGAGGTTGTTAGTGAATGTTGCTTATGCCAAGACCGAGGTCGAGTTTCACTACTGGTTGGACATTCTTCGTGCCGAAGATCCTGCTATGTGCGACTGAGCTAATCGGATTGACTATGCACATTGGACTCAGCATCGGGACGATGCTCGGAGATTCGGGATGCACCACCTGAACAACCTCCGGGAAGCTATATAGCATCCACAAGAACTGTGCATATAAGTAGTTATTGTTAGTCACCATATATAGTAAAATATTACAATACTAATTTACTTATCGCAGAGTTACAACAAAAGATACTCACATCCCCATGCTGGAGTAAATCTATCCTAAGCCTCCAATGCGCCACACGAGGCCCCTTGTCACTCAACGTCGGCTGATAATCTGACCATCTGAAATGCACAATATTTAATTAACAATAAAGTAAACCCTCATATTCTTAGATACACAATGCTTAGTTGAAAGGATAATATCTGGACGCCAACTGCCAATGGAAGACATCAAATCCATCTGGCCGAAAATCAGAAAATCTCCAGAAGATCCATAACTAGAGGAGCTGCAGTGGACTTGCCAACTTGACGATATTTCTGTTTGCCACATGGCACATGCATCTGAATAGCCATGACAGGGTAGCTAACCCCCAGCTATACTGACCCATGTCCTCTAGCCTAGCATAAGGTAACCAACGAATGTGGAGGTGGGTACTCGAATTATCCCCGAACAACCGTGTGGATAGGAGTATTATGATGTACGCACGGGCATACCTCCTAACCATCTCATCTGCTCCCTTCGGCAGCTCACTAAATATCTCCTGAAACCATGTACATTTCAACGTGAACTTGTCGATGCAGTTTCTAGGAGGCAAAACAACTATTGTATGCTTAAAAAAGGAAACTTTTTTGACTAACCTCGAGGTGGATGGCGCCAGCAATATGCACGACTCCATCTAGCCGATATAGACGATTTGGGTCGTCTTCTATATCTCCAGCTTTGATCTTTCCTCTGGCGGCTATCCCCGAACAACCGTGTGGATAGGAGCATCATGATGTACGCACGGGCATACTTCCTAACCGTCTCATCGTCTGCTCCCTGCTGCAGCTCACTAAATGTCTCTTGAAACCATGTACACTTCACCGTGAACTTGTCGATGCAATTTGCAGGAGGTAAAACAACTATTGTATGCTTAAAAAAAAACTTTTTTTACTAACCTCGAGGTGGATGGCGCCAGCAATATGCGCGACTCCATCTAGCTGATATAGACGATTTGGGTCGTCTTCCATGTCTCCAGCTTCAATCTTTCCTTGGCGGCTATCCGTAAATCTCGGTTCTGGGGTAGTGGGGTTGGGTGTGGGATTCGTTGTTTGTAGTTCGAATGAATGAAATTCGATTTGTTTATATATGGTGAACGAGCATAAATCGAATCCATTGGATTCGAACTACTTAGGATGCAGAATGCTTGTAAATCAAATCTATGGATTTCAATTTACAAATACCACTAAATTGAAACCATTCGCTTCGATTTACCATGGGTTTGCTTCACGTGCCTAAATTGAACTCATTTGGTTCGATTTACATGCATTCATAAATTGAATGCAATTGTTTCAATTTACGATCATTTCTAGTTCGAAGCTTATTGTTTCGATCTATGGCCTTTCTCAGCTTGCATGCAATTTGAATCTACTTGATTCGATTTAGTACTATTTTCTGTAAATCGAATTTATTAAATTCAATTTATATAAAAATTTGTCTTGGGACATTCACGAAAGAAATTTTGATTTGGGGGATCTGAATAATTTTGGATTGCACTTGATTTATTTCAGTAATTTATCCTTTATTTTATTTTATAATATGTATCATTGTCATTTTCCATTTGTATAAGGTTTTTTTATTAAATTATTATGCATATAATTAATCTATAAAAATATTTAAAATTATTTTATTATTTTTTCTCTACTAATTGAGGGTTAGTTGTTTAGTAATATTTTTCTTCAGTTATTTTAGAATTTTAGTTTTTTTAATAGTTATGCATTCATGAAAAATGACAATGCAAATAAAAAAAATTAAAATATTTTACTTTAAATTTATACTTTTAGAAGTAAGTTAAAGAACTTGAGTGAAGTATTGTTAACTATTTTTAAATAACAAACTTATTGTTGTTGTTATTAACTTATTATTATTATATATTATAAAATAAACAGGCAAAACAAATATTTTTTATGGTGACTGCAAATGATTCTTTTATTAGAGTATTATGTGCAATTATTAATTGTTAAAATATGTTCAAATATATTGCGCACAAAGTGGTCAACAATTTTTTAGCCAATATATATCCAAACAAAAAGTATAGGAACCAATTTTTATTTAATCACCACAAGCCAACTTTATAGATTAAGGTTTATAATTTTAGGTGTAAAGTTAACCGTTTTTATTGGCACCCTTCATTACTATAGTCGGCTTTAATTTCAGCCGATTCTTTTACACGAATACATATTTTCGTAATGTCAAATTATTTTTTTGGTAATCGTTTTTTTTTTCTTATTGTCTTTGTCGACTACACAATTCTCTTATTTGTCTAATGATCTATAACCCTCATTAATACCATTTAATTTTTTAAACTGTACCATCTAAATAGACAAAATGTTTGGAACTTCACTCTTCCAATAAAGCGGTCTGACATATGTGAAAAATTTTCAATAAAATGTAACAAATTTAATGTGTTGGTTAACTTTGATAAAAAAAAATGTTGATCTTCTAAAATTTTTGTAATTACAAATATATTTGATAGAAATAAAAGAATAACTATTGAAATAGAATAACTATTGTTCTATTTTTCAGTCTTTTACAATAGAATCATAACCTTCTATTTATACAGCAGGATTTGTTAGAAAACATTATCTCTAAAAAGCTAACAACTTCTAACTAAATCAGTTATAGCTAACTAACAGTTTTACTAACTGTTTCTCATATCTCCAATATCTCCCTCAAATTTAAAGATACTCTTGCAGTAACTTTAAGTTTGTCTTTACACTTGTTGAAAGGTTTTGCTAACAGAGATATAGTAAAAATGTCAGCCACTTGATCCGCTGCACTAATATGAACAACACTTAGCTGATTCTGATTTACTCTTTCTCTAACAAAATGTAATTCTAACCCAAAGTATTTAGTTTTGCTGTGCAAAATGGGATTAGCTGTCAACAAAACTGCACTCATATTATCGCAATATAGAGTGGGAACAGTGTCAACTTGGATGTGAAGTTCCTTAAGAAGATTTTCGAGTCAGACAATTTGGGAATCTGCTTCAGCTAGTCCCCTATACTCAGCTTCTATGCTGGATCTGCTGACAGAGGGTTGTTTCCTGCTGCACCAAGATACCAGGTTTGCACCAAGATAAACTCCAAAACCATAAGTAGATTTTTTATCATCAACATCCGATCCCCAGTCTGAATCACAAAAAGCATAAATTCTTAAGTCAGTGCTGGAAGTAAACAAAAGACCTTGTTCTATTGTCCCAGCAAGATATCGTAACAACCTCTTCACACATTTTCAATGACTAATCAAAGGTCTTTGCATATATTGACTTAATTTGTTAACACAATAAGAGATTTCTGACCTTGTTAAGGTAGCATACTGTAGAGACCCTATAATAGATGTATATAATGTTGCATCATCAAAGATATCATTTCCTTCTTTAGATAGTTTAACATTTGTGATCATAAGAGTTGAAACTCCTTTTAATTCTGCCATGCCAACTTTCTTCAATAAGTCAGAGATGTATTTTGTTTGGCTAAGATGATAAGTTCCTAAATCAATCTTACAAGCTTCTATTCCAAGAAAATAACTAAATTCGCCAAGATCTTTTAAAGAAAAAATGTTGTGAAGCTGGTTTATAGTATTTTGAATGGCAATTGTATTATTCCCAGTAATAAGTATATCATCTACATATACTAGAATATATATAGTGATAGTAGGATCATGCTTGACAAATAAAGAGTGATCTGACCTGGTTTTGATGAAACCAAATGAAGTTAAAGTTGAAGAAAGTTTAACAAACCATGCTCTTGGGGCTTGTTTTAAGCCATACAAGGATTTTTTCAATCTACAAACCTATCCAACATCACCTTGAATAAATTCTGGAGGTTGTTTCATAAAAACCACTTCATTCAAATCTCCATTCAAATATGTATTATTGAAATCAAACTGCCGAATCTGCCAATGATACTTTAAAGCAATGGTGAGAATAATTCTTATGGATGAAGGTTTGATTACAGGGGCAAAGACCTGTTCATAATCAACCCCTTCAACTTGGTGGTTACCTTTTACAACCAATCTAGCTTTATACTTAGCAATATCTCCATTTGGTTTTCTTTTAATAGCATAAATCCACCTGCTACCGATCACCTTGACAGTAGGGGGAGGAGTTTCTAAACTCCATGTTTGATTCTTATATAAAGTTTGCAGCTCCTCCAACATGACTTGATGCCAATGAGGTTACTGTAAAGCCTGTGCAGTGGTGGTAGAAATATTATTATAAAGATCAAGATTGGAAGAAGTAGTAGTTGAGAATAGTTTTGGTTTTGGAGAACTTCCAAATTGTATTTCTAAACCTGAAATAGGGACACTATCTGAGTGGTGTTGAGCTGTATTGGCTTTAGAGAGAGGAATTGGCTCATTTGGTTTTTGGTTAGAGGCTTGCTTAGGTGCTGATGCATCTAAGGAAGAGTGAGGAAGATGGTCAAAATTAGAACTAGATGGAACTAGTTGGTAGGAGGAATGAAGAGTAGAACTGGACTCATTGTTAAGATGTGAATTTGAAGAAGTATGAGTTATAATAGGCATTACCAAGAATGTATGAGGAAATTGTTGCTTAGGCAAAGCAGGAGGTGAGGATGAAAAAAGAATAGAACATGAAAACTTAGATTCATCAAATATAACATGACGAGTAATAATGATTTTTCCAGTTTTAGTGAGACACTTATATCCCTTATGATTAGGAGCATAACCTAAGAAGATGGATAATTGAGATTTGTAGTCAAATTTATTAGTAGAATATGGTTTAAGACATGAATAGCAAGCACATCCAAAGGTCTTAAGGAAAGAATAGTCTGGTTTATGATGGTGAAGGAGTTCATAAGGAGTGATATTTTGAGTATTTGAAGAGGGTAGTCTATTGATGATGTAGGTTGCTGAAAGGAAGGCATCGTCCCAATGTATCAAAGGAAGAGAAGCTCTTGCAAGCATTGCAAGGCCAGTTTCAACAATGTGATGATGCTTCCTTTCGGCCCGTCCATTTTGTTGATGAGTGTATAGACAAGAGAAGCGATGAGTGATATCGTGAGTAGCAAAAAATTTAGTGAATTGTGTAGATAGGTATTCACGGATATGGTCAGTTTGTAAAGCTTTAATCTTTAGACCCGTGTGAGTTTTAAGATTAGCTTTGAATTGTAAAAAAGCATGAAATGCTTGAGATTTAGAATGGAGAAGATAAACACATGTATATCTAGTAAAAGCATCAACAAATGAGATATAATAATTGAATCTATGATATGAAGTAATAGGGGCAGGTCCCTATAAATCTGAATACACCATTTCAAGAGGAGCATTAAAATTAAATTTATCTAGAGAGAAAGGAAGAAGGTGCATTTTTGTCATACAGCAGAATTCGCAAACATGAGAAGTGGCTTTATTTGATTGAACATTCAAATTACAATGTCTCATTACATTTAGAACAGTATTTGTGCCACAGTGGCCAAGTCTATCATGCCACAGTTCATATGAGTTCAAATTAGCATGAAAAACTTTAGGATAAAAGTTGTCAATTTGCACTAAATTCTTATAAGCATTGTCAGATTTAGTTTGAGTAACAGCCACTCTATCAAAATGATAAATGCCATTCCTAGGAATTCCTTGAAGAAGAATCTCCTTTGTAATATGGGATTTAACACAACGATAGTTAGCATGAAACTCAAAAGAAACATTTGTTATCAACAGCAAATTTATGCACACTTATAAGGTTCTGAGTTATTTCAGGAGAATGTAATAATTTGTCAAGCAGAAACTTTTGTTTTGTATCAAGATTAACAAGACATGAGTGACCATATTGAGTAATACTACTACCTATACCATTACCTAGCATAATCTGTTCAGAACTATTGTAATCAGATGAGCAAACTAGATTGTTTGGATCAGATGTGACATGAATACTGGCACCTATATCAGGAAGCTAGGAAGAATCTGACAAGGCGGAAGGAGTTGCAAGATAAGCACGAGGAGCATGAAATGATGATGGAGGTGGAAGAGCCAAAGGTGTATTTGTTTGCTAAGTTGTGGAATTTTGAGAAGAAGGGTGAAAGTTATGATCAAAGCGATGGAAGCAAGAAAAGGCCACATGTCCAAGTCTCCCACATACTTGACACTGAGGCCTAGAGTCCAAAGAAGAGTATCTGCCACCGCGAGAAAATCTACCACCCCTTCCACGACGTCCATAGAAATTTGCTCTTGAAGGTGGTCTTGCATACGGAGGAGTTGTTTGTGTGTAATTGGCAGAAACTGATCCAAAATCATGTTTTCGAAAATGATCGAACATATGTTTATGAGCCAGAAGGAGGAATTCAGCTTCCATTAGAGAAATTGACTCAATATTTGTCATGACAACAGAGATATACAATGTATAATCCTCAGACAAGCCTTCAGTAAAGGCGGTAATATGATCATCAAGGGAGAGGGTATAACCACTTGCTGCTAGAGAATCCACAATCATTCTTATCTTGGCGAGAAGTTTCAGTAGCAGAAGTTTCACCTTTTCTAATCGACTTAAGTTCAAATTTTAATTGTTGAATCTTGATTTTTGAAGTTTTAGAGAAATAATCTTGCATTTTTGTCCAAACCTGGTGTGCAAAAGCGCAATCCAACATTCTGTTCTTGAAACTATCATCAATTGATGAAAGAAGCCAGGTCGTGAGGTAGTGATCTTTAGTCTTCCATTTCTTGTAGGATTCTGATTCTGTTTCTGTAATTCGAGCTGCTTCATTATCAAATCTGGTTGGAATTTTCTCCAGATAAAGATGATCCACCAATTCATTAGCATTAATGACATGAAGAGCCAAGTGCTGCCAGGTCTTGAAAGAGTTTTTATTGAGTTTATCTATCATAGGTGCAGAAAAAGTAGTTGAATTTGTAGAAGAAGAAGAAAAAGAAGAGTGTGGGATAATTGCTGCCATGGATCTTGGACCTGAGCTCATGATACCATGACAGAAATGAAAGAATACAGAAAAGAGAGAGATTGACAAGAGATTTGAATTGAAAATTGAAATAGAATCACTATTGTGCTATTTTTCAGTCCTTTACAATAGAATCATAACCTTCTATTTATACAGCAGGGTTTGTTAGAAGACCTTATCTCTAGAAGCTAACAACCTCTAACTAAATCAGTTTTAGCTAACTAACAGTTTTACTAACTGTTGCTCATATCTCCAATAATATTAAAAATTAAAATATGTACTTTTGCTAGAAAATAATTATAAAAAAAATAATATTCACAACATTTATATTGGATAGTGTCTAATAAACAAGTAAACAACAGCGTTCTCCTGCTGCCGCACGTACGCAGTGCTCCTCCCATCACGAATGCAGCGCGCCTGCACACGTCTTTTCTCCACGAACACAATGCCTTTTCTTTGCGAATGCACGCACGCGCGTCTAGCTGCCGAGTGTCACTGCACGTCATTGGTGATGCCACACGTCACCGCGAAGCGACGGAACAGCCAGTGAAAAAGAAGGACATTGTGCCCAGTCACATTCAAACTCCATGCTTTAGCCGTGTGTTCTTCTTTTTTTTCTTGGTTTTGGATGTTTTTTTATTAGTTTTTGATTTTTTTTCTTAAATTTGAATTTTTTTTATGTTTTGAATGTTTTTGTTTTTTGAATTTTAAATGATTTTTTAATAGTTTTAGATATTTTTTGCTTAATTTTTAGATGTTATTTTTTTAATATTTTTTGGATGATTTGTTTTGTTAGATTTTAAAATTTTTAAAATAATTTTTTGTTAGGTTTTGGATGTTTTAATTTTAGATACTAATACAGTTAACTATAGTCCCTAATTAGTTAACTAGTAGGATTGGCCAATAAACATTAAGGCATTATTTGATAACATCCCCTTTTATTTAATTTGAGTCAATTAGAAGAGGAACATATCTAAAAGACTAAAACTACTTAATCATCATCTTGAAAGTCATAAACAATAAATCACTTTCCTTTTTTATTTCTTTTTATTCATTTTGACATTAGGAACAATCATCAAACCTAGAGCTAAAGCATGCAATAACAATTAACAAACGACTAACGTTTAGAATTAAAACATGTTCAGAAAAAGCAAATCCTTATTCCTTCAACCAGTTGATGAACTTATTTAAGTTTTCTGAAGACCTTCCTCCAACATCAACGTCCTTCATTAGCTTCTTCTTTATCTCACGAGCCTTAAATTTTATGTTCTCATCACTAAGCAATTTATCAACTTTGACTTTTATCTCTTTGCGTGAGATCATCCCATTCTCATCCAAATCAAATCCCAATCCAACTTTCCACTCATCACAAATATATATTTTGTCAAAGAATTGGTCAGCAAAATATGGCCAACACAAAAAAGGCACTCCATTAGACAAACCCTCCAAAGTCGAATTCCAACCGCAATGACTTATAAAGCAAGCAATGGCAGGGTGGGATAGCACCTTTTCTTGAGGAGCCCATTCAATTATCTTACCTTGAGTCCCCTTGAATTCGTTAGGAAAACACACTTTATTGTTACAATCTGAATCTTTTCGTAACACCCAAAGAAAGGGTCTATTAGTAAGTTCAAGTCCGAGAGCGAGTTCTTTGAATTGTTTTTCATCAAAAAGAGTGGTACTTCCGAATGCAACATATATAACAGAACCATGAGGTTGTTGATCAAGCCAATTCAAACAAGAAAAATCTTCTTCCCAGAATTGTCCCAATGATCTTTCACTTACACCTTGATCATGGCCATAGGTTCTTAATAATGGACCAATTGGTAATAGCTTTGGTACGAATGATAATGCTCCAGGTTCAAGATCGGGTGTGGAGTTACAAAGGCACCACTCTGTGGATTCTAGAGTTTTCATGGATTCAAGAATAATGTTGAATAACATCTTCTCAGTTTTAGAATCAGATATTTTTCCCCACCATATAGATTCTGTGTCCATGGGAGGAATGCTTGGTGATAGCTGAAATCTTTTTTGTGGGGTTGCTAACCCTGCAGTTTCAAAACATGATAATATTACGGAAATAGGTTGAAAAATAACAACAAAAATTGTGAAATTTTTGTTACTATTTCTTTCACAAAGAAAATAAAATAAATATTTGCACTATTTTTCTGGCTTTTTCTTAGATAAATTCATTTTGAGTAATTACTCTACTTAAGATTATTAATTGATAATTTAACATTTTTGTTTATATAAAAATCAATTCTATTTTAGTAATATATAAATACGATATTTTATTTGTATTTGTGTTATTAATTTAAGAAAAGAATTTTATGTAGAATTAAACATTTGATGGTTATGTTGTTCATGAGATGATTGTGTTGTTTATAGGATGATTGTGTTGGTTATATTGAATTTTTAATTTGCATACTCATTAAGTTAATAATAAGAGTAATTACCCAAATCAGTCTCCAAGATTTTAGAATCGGACATTTTAGTTCCTAAGAAAAATTAATACACAGATCAATCCCTAAGGTTTTACTCCGGCAGACAAATCAGTTCCCAGTTCATTTTTCGCCAGAGTAATTACCCAGATCAGTTCCCAAAGATTTTAAAAACGGACATTTTAGTTCCCAAGAAAAACTAGTGTACAAATCAATCCCCAACGTTTCTCTCTGTTAGACATAATAGTCCTCCATCCAAAAATAAAATAATAATTATTATTAATTGCACAATAATATTGTACTATATTTTTTGTATTTTTTGAACAAAAATAATTATAATTCTTATATATATATATAGTCACTCAATAATAATAATAATAATAATAATAATAATAATAATAATAATAATAATAATAATTAATC
>NC_029781.3:99349231-99367362 GCF_000817695.3 Arachis duranensis
TTTGTCCAAAAGATACAAAAAATATAGTACAATATTATTGTGCAATTAATAATAATAATTATATTATTTTATTTTATTTTTGGACGGGAGACTATTATGTCTAACAGAGAGAAACGTTGGGGATTGATTTGTACATTAGTTTTTTTGGGACTAAAATGTCCGTTTTTAAAATCTTTGGGGACTGATCTGGGTAATTACTTTGTTGGAAAATGAATTAGGGACTGATTTGTCTGCCGGAGTAAAACCTTGAGGATTGATATGTGTATTAATTTTTCTTGGGGACTAAAATGTCCGATTCTAAAATTCTCAGGGACTGATTTAGGTAATTACTCTAATAATAATATTGCATATTTGTGAAAATCAGCGTGTAAGGTTAGATACCTATGGGTAAGGTTGGATTGTTTTGAACTCACATGTAGGATAAGGTTGAGTTTTAGTAACAAATTCAACTCATGGGTAGAGTTAGAGACTTAGGGTTGGATTCAAATCCTACCCTAACTATTGCCACTTCTACGCTCTATTTAAGGGTTTGTTGTTAGCCAATGGATTGCTGCAGGCACAAGACGAGATTTAAAGTTCCAATATTTACTTAAACAGATGAGTGAACTGACTATTTGATCAATCCAAGTTGATTATGTTATCTTACTTCTGAAAAAATATTTCTTTTAATATTAAAAGTAAAATATATAAAAAAAAGATGTCCAAAAAAATATACACAAAAATAGTATATGTAATTAGAAGAGTTTTGGATATTCCAAAAATATCCATATTTTAGTTGTTGATTTCACTTAGAAAATTTATATATAATTGATATTAACGGCTAAAAGCATTGGTATTTTTGAAATTTGAAATAGGAAAAATGTTAAAAAAGTTAAAAACAAGTTTATTTGGTGAGTGCAATTTGAGATGTGGTATTCTTACCATTAGAGTCTATGATTCCATCCTCAATAAGCTTTGGTATGCTGCACTGCAAGGCTAACATAGCTGCTGATGCAGGATTAAACAGAACTCCTCTGATTCCAATCTTTCTTGCAATTTCCAACGCCCATGCCATAACAAAATCAGCAACTATGCAGCTTACTGTGACACCATCTTTCAATCTAAGATCTTCAATAACCCTCTCAAGCATAGCAGGCATGTTATTCAATATAGAATCAAATAGTTCCCTGATATTATTTCTGTCTGCATCAGGTCCTAGCCCATCCGGCATTGACACCAACTTTATCCGCCATTCTCCGTTAACACCGCCGCCTTCTTGATTCCCCATGGAACTCAGCACTTTCTTATGGATGAATTCAGTGTTGACAAAGATGATATTGCAACCATTTTCAGCCAATCTTTGCGAGAAGATCATCATTGGGTTGACATGTCCTTGAGCTGGTAATGGTAAAACTAGCACAGTTGGAACACTCATGTTGTCCTGTGATTTTGATCTACGTGTTCTAGTTTCTTAAGAGTTTTCCAACTACTTATATTTGCTATATGCATATATTTAAAATAAGTTTCAATATGTATTTTATATCCTTTAGAAGGACACTAGCAGAGTTATGATGTGGACCACGTTTTATTGCTTCTTGTTGGAGTGTCCTTGAGTTGAATCTGATCTGCCATTAAAATTGAAACTTGTGGAGTTGTGGTTATAAAGGAGTTTATTCTAAATGTCGCTTCCTGTGATTTTGACTCTGTTATAGTTTCTGATAGTTTCCAAGCAGTTATATTTGGTAACCGCGTTGGTGCATGTTGTATCACATGTTATCTACCTACTAAGATAGTATAAGTATATATTGAAATAAGGGTAAATTGTCAAATTAGTTCCTGAAACATCATTTTTTTTTAAATTAGTTTTTGAAAGATTTTTTTAATCAAATTGATTCTTTAAAGATTTTAAATTAGTTATATTAGTCCTTCCGTCACTTTGTTAATGGAGTCAAATAATTTGGAGTTGATTTTATCTAATTTCATATACTAATCATATTAATAGTCAATTAAGATTTCTAAGTATGTGTTGGGGTGTCACTTGACGTGTCATATTAGTAAATTTTAACACCATCAACAAACAAAGTGATGAAAAGAATAACATGTCAAATTTAAAATCTTTAAAAGACGAATTTGATTAAAAAAATTTACAGAGACTAATTTGAACAACAAATAATTTTTAAGGACTAATTTGATTATTTACTCATTGAAATAAAAATAAACGAATGCTATAAGATAATTAGAATTTATTGTTTTTATTTATTAGTTAATTATTAATGTCTAAAAG
The DNA here is from genome assembly GCF_000817695.3 of Arachis duranensis. Taxonomy (NCBI): domain Eukaryota; kingdom Viridiplantae; phylum Streptophyta; class Magnoliopsida; order Fabales; family Fabaceae; genus Arachis; species Arachis duranensis. Next base: position 99,351,495 of record NC_029781.3, read on the forward strand.
TATGAGATAAAATATATTATTAAATTATTAAACTAAAAAAATTAAACTAAAAAAATTAAATTCATAATTAATTGATAATTAAAAATAATAAATTTTGACAACTCCCTAATATTTTTTCATAAACATATTTATAAATTTTAAATATTAGTTACAATCTCGATCAATGAATGCGGATATAAATTGACAAGGAGACTTTTAAGCATATTGCTAATTCAAGCCTCCAAAATCCGAATAGTAAACTTAATTATTGATAATGTTGCGCGGCTCAGTAGCTCTTAAGAGCAACTCTAATATTAGAGTTTATTTTAATTTTATTTTAAATCCCATAAAATATTATATTAATATTTGCAGGATTATATATATAAAATAATATTAATTTGAGAGTAAATATAAGATTTATCACTTTAATACTTAATCGATCTTAATTCAATTTAAATTTTATATTATTTTTATTAGTTTTATCAAACTAATTATACAAATAATAAAATTTTATTAATTTTTCATCAAAATAATATCATCATTTAAAACTGAGATTAGCTTTAATACAAATTTTAACTTTAAATCAATTCATTTATCATTATTATTAAAATTGTCACTTTAAAAACATTCAATTAAAATTTGTTCTTACAACCTTTGAGAATGTTGTCTTTTAAGTTTATATATTCTCGTTTAACTAATAAAGTTAGAATTTATAGAGTTGTTACGGCCTGCCCAAATATAACGCGGGCTGACCCGATCCATTGACCATCTGACCCGAACAGTCGGGTGCGAGGCGCTCAACCATTGACCTGGACACTAGTGGCGGAGTTTGAAACGAAATTTTGGGGGGCCCAGATAGAAGATGATTGTCAACATGCTTTTGATATGAATCTCATTTAAGATCTCTTTGATTTGGATAATATTGTCAAATTTAAAACCATTTTTCAGGATATCCAGAAGGACAAATATTAAAATTGATAATATTTATTGAATCTTTTTATCAATTTATACACATACAATAATATCAATACTTATTGAATATTCTAATATTTTTTATCATATAAAAAATTAAATTAAATAAACGGTAAAATATAAAATAATATTAAATTACATAAATAAAAAATACCTAATTTTTTATATTTGAACTCAAAGGTAAAGGAAGTGTTGCTTATTGAATAGAGAGCTGCGAAATGCGAATACACTCAATTCAATCTAATTCCAATATTGTTTTGAATGTTTAAAACTAAAAATTATTGTGCAATAAAAGCAAGAGATGAAGATTAAACTTTGGTATTTTAAGTCATAATAAAATATTTGAGCCAACTGAACTATTTTTTATTTTTTGAAAAAGTATTACTAATTTTTTTAATAAAAGTTTGGGGGGGCCATGGCCACCCCTTGTCTGAACTAAGCTCCACCACTGCTGGACACGCGTTCTTGACAGCTCTCCACTACAGCTGTAAGAGAAAGCTTCGAGGAATGTGGGTCTGCTCTTGCGGGACCCACTTCTGACACGGTATATATAGGGAGGGTCCTACCCCTCCCCCAAGGTACGTCACACATATCACTTTCCCCCTTTTTCGCCTGCACACACGACTGACTAGAGCGTCGGAGTGTCTTTGCAGGTGACACCCCCCTCTCCACATAAAGAGCTCGTGACATCGGCATCTCCAACCCCGTTACCCAGAATCAGGCGATATTCCCCCTTATCAACCGAATGATCTCTCTGTACCGCCTGGTACCCGAGCAACTGGACATTGGCGCCATCTGTGGGGAGTTGCCTGAATGGACGTCGTACTGGGTCCTGGAGACCATGGCCGCGGGGCAGAGCACCGGGAGGCAGCCTCCGTGGCTTCTTCCCGGGAGCGCACGAGGTCCCCTCCACGACGAACCGAGTCGTCTTCAAGATCTCAAGAAAGACGCTCCTTTGGGGGAATGGCAACAACAGCGCCAGGATAATGCAAGAACTGTGTCACAGGATGCAGAACCTGGAGCGCCAGCTGTCAGATCAGGAACATCGTCAACGGACTCCCGAACCAAGCTACTTCCATTCCCCTCCGAGAAGTCACTCCCGGCGAACGCCTATCCTACAATATGAATCCGAAAGCACCCAAGAAGAAGGACGCCCAAGAAGACACCGTGACCCCGTGATATACGCCCGATCTGAAAGGAGACGTACCACGGGATGCGACCGGGAAGACGGCGGGGGAAGACCAAGGAGAACTCATCGACCCGTGATAATGGGCGCAACCCCGTTTCATCGTTCCATCCTCGAGGTCCGGCTACCAAAGCACTTTGATAAGCTGACGGACATGAGGTACGATGGAACCCAAGACCCACAGGAACACCTCACGGCCTTCGAGGCCAGGATGACCTGGAGGGAGTGGTAGACGAGGTGAGGTGCCGCGCTTTTCCGGTCACTCTGGCGGGACCTGCAATACAGTGGTTTAACAGCCTCCCGCAGGCCTCGGTGGCCAGGTTTTCGGATATCAGCCGCGCTTTCTTGGCCCAATTTACTACCAGATCGCAAAGGCAAAGCACCCGATCAATTTGCTCGGCGTGACTCAGAGGTTCGGCGAGCCGACCAGGAAATATCTAGACCGGTTCAACGATGAGTGCTTGGAGATCGACGAGCTAACTGATTCGGTAGCTAGTCTGTGTCTGACGAACGGACTCCTGAACGAGGACTTCAGAAAGCATCTCACCACGAAGCTAGTATGGACGATGCAGGAGATCCAAAGTGTAGCCAGGGAATACATCAACGATAAAGAAGTCAGTCAAATCGTGGCTGCCAACAAGCGGCAGCCCTCCTACAATCAACCCCGGCAGCACGGTGACGGAGAAAGGTAGAAGGAGCACGCCAGAGACGGCGGTCCGGGCAAGACACTCAGGTCGTTTCCTCGAGTCGGGAAGTTCACCAATTACACTCCCCTCACCATCCCCATCATAGAAGTTTATCAGCAGATAGCCGAGAATGGAATCTTGTCAAAGCCCCGACCTCTAAATGACCGATCCGGGGGGAACAAGAACCTCTATTGTGATTATCATAAAGGCTATGGACATAAGACGCTGGATTGCTTTGACCTGAAGGACACACTGGAACAAGCAATCCAGGACGGAAAACTAGCCGAATTCTCCCACCTCATCAGGGAGTCGAGGAGACGAGATCGCAACCACGAGGGAGAGGACAAGACCCGCGCAGTGAAGCGACGTCAAGAGCCGGAGGACAACGAACACGGCCTTACCATAGTGAATGTGGTAACAGCAAGAGACGCAGCTCCAAGGTCGAACTCGGCACACAAGAAAGACGCCAAGGTCCTGACGGTTTCCTCATCTTCCGTGCGAAGCTCCAAAAGGCTTCTGTCCATTTCGTTCGGTCCGGAGGACCAATGGTTCGATGAGGTCACAGAAAACCCTCCCATGGTCATCACGGCCAGAGTGGGAACCAGCCTCATCAAATGGATCCTTATAGATACTGGGGCGGACTCGAATATCATGTTCCGCAACGTGTTCGATGCCTTGGGTCTACAGGATGCCGACTTAAAAACTCACCAACACGGTGTTGTAGGCTTAGACGACCACTTCATCAAGCCAGATAGGATAATCTCCCTGCCGGTATCCGTAGGACCAGGACAGGCGCGAAGATCGGTAATGGCTGAGTTCGTGGTTCTGCGAGATTCCACGGCCTACAACGTCATCCTAGGAAGGAAGACTATCAACGACCTCGGGGCAGTGACCAGCACGAAGATGTTGGTAATGAAGTTCATCGCTGATGATGGGTCCGTGGGATCCATAAAAGGAGACTTGGAAACGGCAGTCGCTTGCGACAACGCCAGTCTCTCCTTAAGGAAGAAATCTAAGGAGGCATCGGGAGTGTTCCTCGCCGACTTGGACGCCAGAGTCAACGACAAGGCAAGACCCGAACCAGAAGGGAGCTTAGAGAGGTTCAGAGTCGGCGACACAGAGGAAAAGTTCACATTCGTGAACAGAAACCTCCCACACGACCTGAAGGAACCCCTAATGGAAATGATCAGGGATAACGGTGACCTATTCGCTTGGACGCTAGCCAATATGCCGGGGATAGACCCCCAACTCATGTCACACCACTTGGCCGTCAAGCCAGAGGCCAGACCGGTGGCTCAGAGGAGAAGAAAAATGTCACAAGAAAGAGCAGAGGAGGTGGCCAGGCAGACGGTCAGCCTCCTCGAAGCGGAATTTATTCGAGAACTCGACTACTCGACCTGGCTGTCGAATGTAGTTCTAGTAAGAAAGCACAATGGAAAATGGAGGATGTGTGTGGATTACTCCAATCTCAACAAATCATGCCCCAAGGACTGCTACCCCCTACCCAACATTGATGCGCTCGTCGACGCGGCGCCGGGATATCGGTATCTGAGCTTTATGGATGCTTATTCCGGCTACAATCAGATACCGATGCACCGGCCAGACGAAGAAAAAACAGCGTTCATAACGCCGGGAGGAATATATTGCTACAAGGTAAGGCCGTTTGGCCTGAAGAACGCTGGGGCTACATACCAAAGGTTAATGAACAAGATATTTAGCGACCTCATAGGCAAAACGATAGAAGTGTATGCGGATGATATCCTTGCGAAGACCACCCGGCCTGTGGACCTCTTAAGCAACCTAGGAAACGTGTTTGCTTCCCTCCGACAACACGGCATGAGGCTCAACCCACTCAAGTGTGCCTTTGTCATGGAGGCAGAAAAGTTCCTAGGATTTATGATAACCCAAAGAGGGGTGGAGGCCAACCCTGAAAAGTGTCAAGCGATACTCCAAATGAAGAGCCCGGGCTATGTCAAAGACGTTCAGAGGTTGTCAGGAAGGCTCACCGCACTATCCCGCTTCCTCGGGGCGTTGGCAGCAAAGGCCCTGCCATTTTTCAACTTGATGAGAAAGGGGATAGCATTTGAATGGACCCCGACATGCGAAGAAGCATTCAATCATTTTAAAAAGATCCTTCCGCTCTACCTGTACTTGGCCATAACGGAGGAAGCGATGTCGGCAGTTTTGGTGCGGGAAGAAGGGAAGGTTCAGCAACCAATTTACTTCGTGAGCAGAGCACTGCAAGGAGCAGAACTGAGATACAGCAAATTAGAGAAGTTGGCACTCGCACTCCTAACCTCTTCCCGTAGATTATGACAATACTTCCAAGGTCATCAGGTAGTCGTGAGGATAGACCAGGGAATTCGCCAGATACTCCAGAAACCCGACCTAGCAGGAAGAATGATGACTTGGGCCATCGAGCTGTCCCAGTATGACCTGCAGTGTGAGCCCAGGCATGCGATTAAGGCACAAGCATTGGCCGACTTCTTGGTAGAGGTAATGGGAGACCCGACCGAGGAAACAAGCATACGGTGGAGGCTCCACGTAGACGGGGCCTCAAACCAAACGTCCGGAGGTGCCGGGATCATCTTGGAAAGCCCTGCCGGGGTAATATATGAACAATCAATCAAGTTTGAGTTTCCGGTGTCAAACAACCAAGTGGAGTACGAGGCCCTCTTGGGAAGCTTAATCCTAGCTCGGGAAGTCGGGGCCACGAGGTTGGAAGTGTGCAGTGATTCACAGGTCGTTACCTCTCAAGTGAATGGAAGCTACCAAGCCAGAGACTCACTGTTACAGAAGTACTTGGAGAAGGTCAAAGAGTTGAGCAAACAATTCGAGGAGGTCACGATCCAGCACGTTCCGAGGGAAAGGAACACACGGGCAGACCTCCTATCCAAGCTAGCAAGCACAAAACCAGGAGTCGGCAACCGGTCTCTCATTCAAGGCATGATAAAAGAACCAGCAGTCACCCTCCACCTGACAAAGAGAGACCCCTCCTGGATGGACCCAATCGCTGACTTCTTAGAAAATGGCAAACTCCCTGCTAACGACAAGGCGGCTAAAGCGTTGAGAAGGGAGACGGCCAAATATGCGATCATACAGGGTCAGCTGTTTAAAAAGGGACTCAGCCAACCCTTGTTGAAGTGCCTGCATCCCGACCAAACGGACTATGTACTCAGAGAGGTCCATGAAGGGTGCTGCGATCACCACATTGGGGGCAAAGCCCTAGCAAGAAAGCTCATCCGAGCTGGATATTACTGGCCATCAATGATGAAAGACTCCAAAGAATTCGTGAGGAAATGCGTCAAGTGCCAAGAGAACGCCAACTTTCACAAGGCGCCGGCAACCGAGCTAAGCCTATTGACGTCTTCCCGACCTTTCGCACAGTGGGGAGTCGACCTCTTGGGACCTTTCCCAGTTGGTTCGAGGCAAGTCAAATATCTCATAGTTGCTATCGACTACTACACCAAATGGATAGAGGCTGAACCACTGGCTAGTATATCCTCATCTAATTGTCGAAAGTTTATGTGGAGACAGGTGATAACTCGATTCGGTATCCAGAAGTCGTTATCTCTGATAACGGGACGCAGTTCACTGATAAGAAGTTCGTGGAGTTCCTCGCCGGTTTGGGCATAAAGCAAAAGTTTTCCTCTGTAGAACATCCCCAGACGAACGGCTAAGTGGATGCCACAAATAAGGTCATCTTGCTAGGCCTCAAGAAGCGGCTTGATAAGAAAAAGGGTGCATGGGCTGATGAACTCGCCTCAGTTCTCTTGTCTTACCGAACGACCGAGCAATTATCCACCGGAGAAACCCCTTTCCGCCTGACATACGGGGTGGATGCTATGATACCCGTGGAGGTCGGCGAGCTGAGCCCACGATTACTTCTAGAGGGAGTAGAGGAAGCTGTAGAGAAGGACCTAGTAAATGAGGCTAGAGAAATGACCCATTTGTCGGAAGCAGCACCGAAGCAAAGAATGACCCTGCGCTACATGGGGAAGGAAAACTGGCGGCTAACTGGGAAGGACCCTACAGGGTCAAAGAGGCGATTGGTAAGGGTGCCTACAAGTTGGAAAGGCTCGATGGCAAGGAAGTCCCGAGAACATAGAATGCGGGTAACCTGAGAAGTTTTACTCCTAGTCCAAACCCGCCGGGCAGGCGACCTAGCAAGCTTAGTAAGACTCGAGTTTCGCTTTGTCATTAAGCAATTTATGTGTTAAATACTTATCATTGCCATAGGTTTGCCCAACTGCTGATTAATATTCTCTTGTTCAAAATTAATATTCCATGGTTCAAATTTATTTTTACCTGTTTATAAGTCCCACGACAACAAACTTTTTATAATACATCCTAAACAAGGCAGCAACACGGTGCCCCGGGAGTGATCACCCCGGGAACCAGTTAAGTCAACGCCATAGCAAATGGCCGCGGCGACAATGAAGCCACGACTTGGCTTCATCAAATTACCAACACGATGGTAAATGAACGCAAGCGACAAGCCAATACCAACAAAACGGTAATAAAATAGAACAAAAATACACTACCGAGTTAGCGGGGAAAAACAGTACCCATAAGCCGACCAGGCGGCTACTACAACATGCACAACATAGTTCATTAAACTACACAACGAGATCCACAAAAACAAAATTACAAAATTCACGAGTACAGAGATCACTTCTTCGGCATATCGACAATCTTGTCGTCCTTGATGGTTTTAAAGACCCCGATTGCCGATGTGTCGAAGTCAGGGGCCACGATCTTCACCTGGGCTTTAAGAGCCTCTTCAGTCATCATTATGGTGCTTTTTCCCTGCTTCACGGTCTCTTTGTACTTCTTCTTAAGCTCTTCAGCTTCAGCTTGAGCAGTCTTAGCTGACGAGACGGCCACGTCGCGTTCTTTCTCCAAAGCAGCCACCCGACCCTGCGCAGCATTGAGCTGGCTCTCCAAAGTCATCTCCCGCTTGGTTAGCCGGGAGACGGTGGCATCTGAAACCTTCAATTTTTCCTTAGTGGCCGTGGCCTTCTCTTCGGCAGCTTTGAGTTTCTTGCCGACGCTGGACAGCTGCTCCCGAAGTGACTCCACTTCAACCTTGAATTTATTGTTGGCCTGAACAGAAGCCTCGAGTTTCCTCTGCACCGACTGCATTCCCGACAACTCAAACTCGGCCTTCCGAGCTATGGCGGCGCCGCGGAGAAGGGTACGGTACATCCACCTTGCTTGCCCAGGGAGGTCAGAACCATGGAAATATTCCTCCGTGCCGGGAAGCAATTGGGAGTCTATAAAGTTCCCGGCATCGAAGTTCCTCTCCATCACGGTGAGGGCTCCTTCAGGACTGGAGGATGACTTCAGCCTCTTGGGGTTGTGGATAACCTTCACATCATCCTCCTTGGCTTGTGGATTGGAGGTCGCGCCCCCAGTATCGATCACCTCCTTGTGAACAGGGGAGACATGCGCCTCGTCAACATTACGGTCCGGCATCTCGACATCATGGGGAGGAGACACCACCTTATTCTCCTTATTTTCAGGTGGGGCCTCTGACTTCCAGTCGGCCGTTTCTTCATCGCTTTCCTCCAAAAAGGTCTTATACAAACTCTCAAGGCCTGTCACCTCGACAGACATTCCCACTACAACAAAATAAGTAAACAGGTTAGTCGTGAAATCGGCATAACAAATCAAGGCAATGATAATACAAGAAATGCAAGTTAAAGCTACTCTCAAACATAATTTCTAGCGACCTCCCGATCACCCATAAGGAGATGGGGGTTCACATGGTTCTTCCCGAAAACAGCCAACAACATGTCGGCAATCTTTTTGTCCACAGAGGATATTCCTTTGTATGTTACTTTTATAAATGTATTGGACCCCGCCCCGAAACTCCAATACGTCGGGATGAGGCGTTGCCCCTCCAACGACAGCCAGAAGGGATGGCGACCTTTGACCGGGCGCACTTTGAAGTACTTGTCCTTGAACCCATGATAAGAGTCCTCAAACAAGCCAAAAATCCTCTGACCCTGGGCAGATCGGAAGGACATGAACCCTTTCCTCGCTTTCCCTTCTTTGGAAGGATTCGTAAGGTTGAAAAGATAAAGGAAAATATCGACGAACACCAGCAGCTCTAAGTATTCACACACCATCTCGAAACAGCAGATGGAAGCCCAACTGTTCGGATGCAGCTGAGACAGCGCCACAGAGATTCGGCTAAGAAGCACCATTTGGAAGGAAGAGAAAGGGATGCGAACCCCCAATTGGGTGAACATTGCCTTGTAGAACCAGATCCAGTCGGCAACTCGGGGGGAGTGGAGGTTGAGTTCGTATAATCGTTCGTTAGGGGCGGGAATGAAGACATTATAGTTGGCCTCCTCGTCAGTCCCGCCGCACAAGTACTCGGCTTGACGGAACTCTGTAAGCTCCTCCTCACGGGGAATCCTTCACGTCAGAGGTCATCCAAGCATACCGGTCGTAACCCGCGCTCGAGGTAGAAGCTCGTGAGACGATACGAGGCATACCTACAGTGAGGGCACCACTCAGTTAGTCTACGAGGTCGGGAATATGGAAAAAGCCCGGAAACTACATTTAGCCTATTCAATAACTGAAATCAAGCACGACTGAAGCAAATCCTAAGAAAATGCCTAAAAAACTAGCGCCCTGGAATGGTAACCCCCCTAACGTACCTACTAAACACTAACGTTGTCCAGCATACAAGTCAATCGGGAAAGCAAAATGCATACAGGAGCATTGATAATGAAGGAAAAATTAACATGAAGCAGAGAGTGAGGAAATGAGTGCTTACCTAATTGATTGCAATGGCTGGGAGGAAAGCAAGAAGGGGCGAATGTTCAAGGATGCAGAGATTGCAGCAGGAAATTCGAGAGGGAAGAAGGTGGAAGTAGAAAGCAAGGAAATGGAATGAAAATGAGACGTAAAACTAACTGGGGGATTAAGAAACTGACTCAGGAAGCGGGAAAGACAAAGGGCAAAACAGTCTTTGTGCGCAGGGTTTTGAAATAATTCATTATGAGCATTTAATGCTTAGCGCGAAGAACGAGGCGACGAACGGTTATCCCCAGCAACGAACAGACACGCGCGCAAGAGGCACGTCCTCTCCACGAGCGGCCGACCTAGCGACAACACACAAGAGAGGACATAACACGCCACCAACGACCCTCACGGTCATTGCTAGAGCGTTGGGGGCATTGTTGCGGCCTGACCCAAACATAACGCGGGCTGACCCGACCCATAGACCACCCGACCCGAACGGTCGGATGCGAGGCGCTCAACCACTGACCCGGACACGCGTCCTTGACAGCTCTCCACTACAGCTGTAAGGGGAAGCTTTGAGGAAGGTGGGTCTGCTCTTGCGGGACCCACTTCTGGCACGGTATATATGGGGAGGGTCCTACCCCTCCCCCAAGGTACGTCACACATATCACTTTCCCCCTTTTTCGCCTGCACTCACGACTGACTAGAGCGTCGGAGTGTCTTTGCAGGTGACACTCCCCTCTCCACATAAAGAGCTCGTGACATCGGCATCTCCAACCCCGTTACCCAGAATCAGGCGATATTCCCCCTTATCAACCGAAGGATTTCTCCGTACCACCCGGTACCCGAGCAACCGGACAAGAGTAAAAACAAAACAATTCAACAGCAACTACACAAAATTTTATCAAAAGAGCAACAAATTCAGTTATAATAAGTTATTTTATCATATATAAAAAAATTTACGATCTTATATTTTAAAGATATATTTTAAGAATATACTAATAAATTTTTTTGAATTTCTATATATTTAATATATTAAAAATATCAAAATAAATAAATAATTTTTAGTAGGACAAATTACTAAAATTGTTGAAAAGTCTATATATATCACTGATAAAAATAATTTCAAAAAGAAAAGGGTATATAAGAAAATCAAATAATATTTTGTTAAAATATAAAAAATAAAAATATATTTATTATGAAATTATAAAAAAACCTTTGAATCTCAACCGTCCATTTAATACTTGAATTGCTAAGAATTATAGATGATGGTCCTTAAGTCACTTTGTCCATTGAAAAATTCTCCTTGAATTTGAGTAATAAAATATCTTAAGAAATTTATAGGTGTTAACTTTGAGTAAATTGAGATGGTAGGAAAAATTGAATAAATTAAAATTTTAAACATCAGATTAAAATGCAAATATAATTTTAAGAATCAATTTGAGTATTAATTCAAAGACAAATACAACCAAGGACATGGTGGATTTAAGAAAGCAATAGTATTTGTACCACACTAAATTTAAGAAAGCAATCATTTTGTTTTAGCGCAATTGATTTTTCTATAGATGTTCTGTTTTAGATACACGTAGAACTAGAAAAAAAATGACAATAACAAAGCAAGAAAGGAGACATATCCTAATGAGTGGTGTGTGTTAGTTGCATCGTTTTCCATTGATATGTGTTGCACCCCGTGCTTATTAGAAGCTACAACAAATGTTAAAAAATCTGAGAGAAACCGCAAATTCTAGCTAGCAACCACCAACAAGGAAAGAAGATGAAAAAATTGCAATCATTTGTTATGCTATTCTTCTATATAAGTAAGAAAAACTTAACGCTACAAAAATATTCATAATCATTAATTTTTCTTTTAGTTTGTAAATTTTATAAATTATTATAAATAAAAAGATAAGTGGTTATGCATATTTTTGCATTCATACAAACAAAATTATTCCTATTCACTATGGATCACCTTGGGGCTTCTATCATGCATGACCCAACAAGCATTTAGAAAGACTGAAAAGAGTGACCCCTTTGCCAGAAATTGCTAATAGTAACTTCAGAATTGGAAATAATAAATGCGCTACATAAGAAACAGACGTTATTTCGCAAGAGACGACATTGGTCATGATTATTTGTCATTGTATACACAACCACATTTGATGATGCAATTCATAATCGAAAACCATTTTAGATAGATTTTTGTGAGTTCATTAGTTAAACCTACAAACTCTTGTATATTTAGAGTTGAAAATTGGCAACGTTCGACCACCTGCACCTATAATCTGTTCTATATTTAGTCTGATATAGTCTGACTTATTATAAAAAAAACTTAATGTTAATAGACTAGGTCTAGAATTATTAATTAATTTTATTGACTCGTAAAATTTGTCTCAATCTATTAAAATATAAATANTAAAAGTTTAAAATTTTTTGTAAACCTTAAATTTGGCATATAAAAATAAGAGATAAATACCAAATCAGTACTCGAAAGATTCTGACGCTGACAAAATGATACTTGATATTTGTTATTGACAAAATAATCCCCAAAAAATTTTAAAATTTGACAAAAGTGATCAACTGCCAATTGAGTTACCTAGAGTTAAGGTTTAGGGGTGACGTGTCAGTTAACAATTATCATATACAAAATGTACCAACTTTTCATTTTTATAATTTAAAAAAACTCCAATTTCAATTTTTTTAAAAATCTTAATCCTCTTTTTTTCCCCTCAAACTCTCATCTCTTTTTCTAAATCATCATTATTTTCTAAAACCCTAATCTCCTTTTTTTTCTTCTTCTTTTTCCTCTCAATGATACTATTTTTGGAAATCAGGTAGTGATTAACGATGCTCTGGTTGTAATTGTGGTGGTGGTGGTGATAGTAGCAGAGGGGGTGGGATCTTCTGCAGAGGCATCGCATGGAAGATCCTGTGTTCTTGAGACAATGGTTCAGTTTGCGATTGGGAAGGCGTGTGAAAAGAAAAAATGGGCAGCGGAGATTCGCGATCTACGGAAAGGTGTTCACGTTTGGTTTGGAACCTTCAACACCACCAAAGAAGTCACCAGGGTCTATGACAGAGAAGCTCGTAAGATTTGCAGAAAGAAAGTTAAAGTGAACTTCCCCAACGAGGATGACGAACACTCCGTTCAACAATCTTGCAACATTATTCCAAACCTTCCTCCTCCTCCCATTTGAAGATCGAGGAATCATCCTCCTCTGTATCAATATGGTGATGCCAACAACAACATGAACAATCAGGCAAGGATTCTGAACCTCAACTTAGAGTTTGGTTACGATCTGAATTATGGAGGAGCTATTAGTGTTGGTGGGGCTATCAACGCAGACCCATTTGTGAGTTGTGTTGATGATAATTCTGAGTATGGGTCTGGTTCTGGTTTGGCATCGGAGGTGGCAGGTGGATCAAGTAGTGATCAACAACATCAAGAGGAGAAGAAGAGCTACGAGGTGGAGAAGTCTTTGGAGGAGCTAATAGCATATGAGAAAAAATGAGAAATAAAAAAGGGGTTGAGTTTTGAGAAGAAGGGATTGAGTATCAGACAAGTATCTTTGGTTAGAAGAATAAGAAGAAGGAGGAAGGTAGAGGCAGCAATGAATGAAAATGAAAAAAATTTAATTGGAAAAGAAAATTGGTGGATGATGATGAGAAAGAGAAAGAGATGAGAGTTTCAGAAGAAAGGGGATTAGGGTTTTTAAAAATTGAATTTGGGGGTGTTTTTAAAATTATAAAAGTTAAAAGTGATTAAATTTTATAATTATTGTAATTGTTAACTGACATGTCACCTTTAAATTTTAACTCCAGCCTCCAGGTGTAAAATCCGGTTAATTAACGGCTAATTAACCCATAAATGAGAATTTATTCTAGAAAGCCCAAAATGTGATTTTTATGGTTAAATGTGATAGAGGAGATTGAGACGAGAATTTTGGTACCAATTTTATAGAATTCGGACCAAGATTGGACCGAACAGGCCAAACCGGGCCAATTGGACCCAAAGTGGGCCCTTGGCCCAATATAACTTAACCAAAACCCTAGTTTTCAGCACTCTCTCTCCTCATTTGTTACACACACAAGCTGAAATTAGAGAGAAAGGGAGGAAGAACACTCGAAGGTTAATCTTGTCTCCTTGGACCTTGGGTGTGGTAAGATTCTCAACCCTAGTATATTTTGTTGTTTTATGATGTTTGGATTTTGAGATGTTGTGTATGGGTATGATGGTTGTGGCTTAGGTTGTGTATGTGTGGATATTGGAGCTTGATTGGTGATTTTGAAAAGTTTGGATAAGGTTTGGTGGTGAAAAATCTGTTCTTGGAGGTTTTGAGGCCTTGAGAGCTTGTGGATAAGTGGATTGGAAGTGCTCCGGTTGAGCTTGGGAAAATCGGCTAAGGTATGGTTTCGGTTTCCCGTATCTAATATGTAATGTGGTAGGAAATACTTAGGCTAGAGGCCCTAAGATAGGCATTGAATGGTTGATGTTGTTGAATGATTGAGATATATGATGTGGTCATATATGTGATGATGATTAATGATGCCTTGATGGTATGATGTATGAGAAATATGCATGTTGTGATATATGCTTGATGATTGGTTATGGTTGAATTGTGGGTTGAACCATGTTGATGGTGAGTATGATATTAATTGTGCACAATGATGATTCATTGGAATTGGTGTTGTTGAGAATTGGCATGAGGGGTAGTATATGATATGTCAATATGTTTGAGTTTGAGCCACTTGGGTGAAGTGGGTTAAAATGATGAGATAGTGACTTTGTATATTGTGGTAAAGTGTCAATGTGTGAGTTGAAGAGGCTTGATGTTGAAATTGATGTATTTTGATTGATTTCAATGGAAAGGGATGAAAATGGCATGTTTTGATTGATTTTGAAAAGAGTTGGAAATTGCTTGTTTTGAAAATGGCACTTTGTGGTTTTTATGAAAAACATGGTTTTTGGGCATACTTTGGCGGGACATAACTTAGACTACGGATCTCTGTTTTGTACCAAATCTTTTTAGAAATGAAATTGGATCCGGGATGTCCGTACCGTTCGAAGAACGGGTGAAGAATGATTTAAAATGGGGAAGTTATGTCCGTCGGAAGATTGGGGTCCAAATCTGTAAATTCTGCAGCTTTTAACTTAGAAAATTTTTAGCAGAATGACCCCTTGCGCGTGGGCGCACCTGGCGTGTACGCGCCGTTCTTCCCGAAAATGCCATCCACGCGTGTGCGTGATGTGCGCGGGCGCGCCGATTGTGCTGCACCCAATGCCCAGCCAATTTCCAGAGACTTATGCCAGAACTGTGCCAGTGTTGTGCCTGGGGCACGAGAACACCCACGCGTACGCGTCGATTGGCAAATTGTTAATCCACGCGTTAGCGTGCATGACGCTTGCGCGTCGATAAGTTTTTGAGGCCGCCCACGCGTGCGCGTGGAGTGCGCGTGCGCGTGGCCCTGTTTTCATCCCAAAGTTGATTTTTGAGTTTTAAAAGCCAAATTTCATACTTCTAAGCCTCCAATCTCACCACTTATATCTTAAATCATTATGATATATCTAGCTATGAGAAGAAAGGCTAGTAAAGGTGGTAACTTGCGAGTGAAGCAAGGGAAAAATGAATGATAATTGAGGATCAAGCATGATTATGTGAGATGTGGAGGATGGTGGTGGAAGTGCTTGTTATGCCATTGGTCGAAGGGCCGTAATTGTTTATGAATTGGCTGGTTCTGGATTGAACAGTGAGCCGGAATAGCTGTGTATGCTATGAATATTGGCTGGTTATGGATTTAACCGTGAGCCGGAATGGCTGTGTATGATATGAATATTGGCTGGTTCTGGACTGAACCGTGAGCCGGATGGCTAATATGGATGTTGATCCATGGATGAGAATTCATGCATGTTTATGCTGAATTATTGATAATTGTGAATGTTGCACTTCCACTGTTGGAGATGAGAGTTTCCCTGGGAGGAAGCAGTGGCTAGCCACCACGTGCTCCAGGTTGAGACTCGAAGCTCTTTTGACCCTATGTCATAAGTGTGGCCGGGCACTGTGAAAGACCCGAATGAGCTCGCCCCCGTAACTATTCACCAGTGAAGGTGATGGATATAGATCATGATTATGATCAAGTTTATGATGAGTATAACTCGAGTTGGGGATGCGTGACAGAGGGACAGTCCAATGGTTAACTGCCAGGACTTGTCGGGTTGGCTCTATAATCGACAGATGATATCATCAGCCACTAGGGACAGGCATTCATCATATGCATACTATGTGAATTG
>NC_029781.3:99367414-99379225 GCF_000817695.3 Arachis duranensis
TTGTTTATAAGCTTTGATATTATTTGGAGGAAGTTCTAGGATTGCCTTCGGCTTTCCTCCATTATTATGTATTATATATGTGGAAGCTGTTACCATGCTGGGGACCTCTGGTTCTCACCCATGCGGATTTTGTGGTTTTCAGATGCAGGACGTGAGGTTTCCCGCTGAGGCATGCTGGAGACTTCTTGATTGCGAAGATTCCTTGTTCTTGGGGACCATGTTTTTGGTTTATATGCTTTGCTTAGATACGTATATCTCCATTAAATAATACAAACTGTGATGACTCCTCTTATGGGAGAATTTTGGAGAATAGGTTTTATGTATTTGTGTCCCTTTGGGTTTCCTTTGGGGTTTTCCTTATTTTTATCATATGTATATATTGTTATGCTCGGACTGGTTATCTTCGCCGCCGGATCTTGAGTCTTGATATTCCTGTTTTTGACACTCCTTTGTATATATATAATCACGCGTTGATTATCCTTGTTCGTTACGTTATCGATCGGAGTGTTACGCTTTCGAGTTGCGGTTTTTGTTTACCCCTTTTTCTACAAAGGCTCCTAGTTATAATCAGTTATTCATACTACTATACGTACTAAATTTTTTTATCATTAGAGGTCGTAATACCTTGCCATCTCTGAATTATGACTTAAGCATAAGACTCTGTATGGTAGGGTGTTACACCAGGTAACTGAATTGATGGTTGATCGTTTTTGTCAAATTTTAAAATCTTTAGGAGATCATTTTATTAATAACAAAGATCAAATACTATTTTATCAACGTCAGAATCTTTCGAATACTGATTTGGTATTTACCTCTAAAAATAATTATCAAAATTTTTAACAAGTTTTAAGTGTGGCTTAATACTTACTCCTAGTTGTAAAATTTTGTTTTTAATCTTGGAGCCTAATTGATGTAACCTACGAAAATTAAATGACCAAAAAATCGTGTTTAATATTATTGTAGAAGTATCTGACGGACGCCACAAAACGTTAAACATCACTGCCGTTTTATATATAAACATTAAAAAAATTATTTTAATACAAAACATCGATGCCATTTTGTTTTTATTTACATAAAAATTATTATTTACGTTTTGTGTTTTTTTTTAAATGAATTGAGTCAGAACCATAACGGGATAAAAACACAATAACCCTAAAATAATATCAATGCATATTACCAAATTATTTATAATATAGAAAAAATAGCCCCTAGTTGTATATTGAACACATTGGTACAATCCCATATTCCCATAGATAGAAGAATGCCTTCTTTGTTTATAATATATAATAATTATTACAACTGAATACCAAAACGGTGGAGTAATAATGAGGAATGTTAGGAGGTCAGCAATTTTTGGGATTTATAATCATTAAATAGCCATTAATAAAACTTTTAATGGTATGAGATTAGTGTGAGATTTCATCCAATGGTTCATTCTTCTTTGCTGGTTACATGCTAGCCAGAATTTGATAAAGTTGCTGGCCCTCTAAACTTTTTCATAATGATAAGCAAACCAAATTTAGAAAACATCACAAGCTCTTTTCAATTATTATTCATCTGAGCAAATCTAAACATTTATTCTTTATGATGGTTTCAGTGGCTAAGAGAAGGGGGGTTGAATCTTAGCCCCCTTTTTTTTTTACTTATGAGCACTTGCTGGTCTTTGAGGAGGCTTTTTTATTTTTGTCTCGTCCCTAGCCACGAGACTTTTATTTTTGTCTCATCACTTGGCACGAGATATTTTTAGTTTTTACTTCTGAGCAGTAGAAACAGAAATGGAGTAGAAGAGAGAGAAAATTATACCCAGATGTATCCTGATTCAGCTGCTAAGTGCAGTGTAGCCTACATCCAGTCTCCATCACAACAATGATGGAATTTCACTATAATCTTCTTGATTACAGAATGTAAAGTGCTAACCCAACTTACAAGGGGATTCCCACAGAATCATGAAACACAACATAGATGAACAAAGGAACTCTAAGGACATCTATGGCTTTTTCTTTTAATTTTGCACTCTCTGCCTTTTTTCGCTCTATGGCTTTTTCATACAAACCTCACTGTTTGCCTTTTTCATGAGACTCAAGACATGACAAAATTAAACAGAAAAATACAAAACAGAATACATTAAAGGAGAAGAAAATCTGTAAGCTTAGATAGCTCTGAGAATCCTGTGCGTTGCACTCTCATTGCTTACTTCTAACTCCTTGCTTCAAACCATGGCTGTTTTCCCTTTTTATAGAAGAGAGAAGCCTCCACCTTTGAAGCCAAAAACCAAGCCAACTTCTTCTTCCTTCAAGAACGAAATTGGTTCAGCCATGGACAGAGAATAGATAATCCATGCAAAACCCAACATGCAATTACCTCTAGTCCTTCCTTGGCCATCACTCTTCATCAATTCGAGCGCTCCATTCTTGGCTTGCTCTCCAAGATGGATTTCTGGCCCTTGATGCTTCATGATGATGATGACTTCTTCTGCTCCACTTTTGATTCCTTCCTCACGTAGCCACCCTAGCTACCTTTTGTGATGAGTCATCCCAAAAGCAGTGACAAGCCATCTTCTCCAAGATCTTCTCCTTGCTGGCCGAATCTCCTTGAACCATTTTTGGTATGGAGAAGCTAAGATCTCATCACAAAATCTTACTACAAGTGATAAGAATCTCAGCCACTACATTTTTTATGTTTTCTTGCCATCATTGTGATGGTCTTTTTACTAGCGTCTTCTTCTTCTTGTTGGTAGCTCAACTTAGCTTCCATAATTTTCTCTGTGAAATGACCGAAGAGAAGAAAGAGATGAGAGAGAAGATAGAGCTTGAAGAAAAGAAATTAAATGAATCAAATTAATTGAAATGGAATTGCTTTTACTTTCCTTGTAGTTTAGCATGCAGCATTGATGTTTTCAATCAAATCAATGACACATTCTCTCTCATAGTTCCCATGCATTAACTCATCTCAATAAAATTTTGAGTTCCATCACATGCTTAGAGAAGATATCCGTTGATGGCATAAGGCAAATAATAACATTTGCTTTCCTGATGGCAAAAATGATTAACTTGGGCTTGTAGTGATAATGGATCAAGCTGGTCCAAGAACAATTTGCTTCAGCCAAATCAATTTGAACATTATGTTTCAAGGCTGAGCTACAAGTAACCAATTTGGGCTTGCCAACTTTCTTTTATTTCGGCCCAAATCAATTCAGCCATAATGATAAAAGTTTATATCAATGCTGAATATATTTCATCAAATTGGGCTAGCCAATATTTTTCGGCCCAAGCAGAACCTGCATTGCAAAAATTAATTTAATCAACATATATGAATAAATATTTTTGCAATTAATCACATTAATAATGTTTAGTCATCACAAATATTAATTTAGAGTTTTTCAAACTCATCAATCTCCCCCTTGATGACAAACATTATTAAAAATTAAAATGGAAAGAAATTGAGTAAAGAGTACTCCCTTTGAAGATTAGAATTTCTCCCCCTTTCAAATTGTCACATGGCTCCCCCTTAATATATGCCATTTTTACCAAGGGAAGCATTAACCTGTAACATTTTAATCAAGCTTCAAGTAACAATGTTATTTAGCATATTCATTACATGATGCTAAATGCTTGATTTATGAGCAGAATTGGATTGATAATCAAAACTCATTTGTTATCATAAATTGATTTTCTGCTCAATCTTTACATACATCAATTGGATACAAAAACAAATTTTTAAATATTTTTCAGTCAAGATATCAGAGCAATATTGTTATGGTAAGGAAAATATTTTTGAAACACACATGATCACATCAAAACATGGCAGCTGTTATATTTTACATAGTTTAAAGGAACTGCCAAAAATAAGTTCTCAAGCCATCATGTTTACCAAGATGAATCAGAATATCCCTATTTCAATAGAAGCATGCATATTCATCAAGATAACTCAACAACTAGGCATCAAAACAAATGCATTTCCAAACATCATACACCAAATGTATATCCAGCAGCAGTAAAACAAATGCAATATGCCAACATGTTTTATTAGATGTATCCTTTTAACAAGAGTGATCATGAATTTTCAAACGAAAATTTCATCCCCTGTTTTCCACCTCTGTTTTTCAGATTTTAATTTTCAGATTTCAATTTTCAGCTTTTCTCCCCCTTTTGTCATCAAAGGGGCACCTGCAAGAAGTTTTAACATAATATGCAAAATATAACCCAAAAGTGTCTACAAAGTATCACAGAGTTATTGTTTTAACAGAAACAAGCCAAAATAGAGTACCAAATTGAGCCTAAGAGTGCCAATATCCAATAGTAAACATAAGTTTAATCATCAGAGAGATTAAAGTCAGAGTCCACGGCCCCTGCCTCACTGCCCACTTCTTCCTCAAGGCTTTCCAACATTAGACCGACCCTATCTTTGCATTTCTTCCAGGCCGACTCATTTTCATATGCTAGTTTACGTGCAGACTTATGAAATTGAACCATGAGTTCGGACATGTTTGAGAATTCAGTGAGAATGTCTCTAAGGGATTCGGTTGCCTTTGAGGATTCTGGATGGCTTTCAAAATCATCATCAAATCCCATGGATTTCTTTCCCTTTTTAACAGCGCCGCCTCCTTTGATCATAGAGACTTTGTTTTCTACATCCTCATTAGTTAAATCTACCTTAAAGTACTCAAAAATACATGTGAGAAACATTCCATAAGGTAAATTAGCCTTCTTTGTACTCTTTACAGACTCTCACATATGTCTAATCATGAGATAGCTAAATGAAACAGGAGATGAAGTAATGAGAGCAAATATTATGAGACAATCAGATACTGTTAC
This sequence comes from Arachis duranensis, assembly GCF_000817695.3. Classification (NCBI taxonomy): domain Eukaryota; kingdom Viridiplantae; phylum Streptophyta; class Magnoliopsida; order Fabales; family Fabaceae; genus Arachis; species Arachis duranensis. Next base: position 99,372,229 of record NC_029781.3, read on the forward strand.
CCTGTTATGAGAGCCACTCTATGGAGTCAGAATGTGAGTTATGATGCAGTGCAGCAGTGAGTTGGTTGGTCCAAGAGCTTTGTGAGTTGGAACTGTGCCATCTAGTCCAGACAGATTTTCACAGATTTGATGAAGAACTTGCTTGTATGTTACCCCAACGTGTGCATCCCATCTATCAGTCATATATACCCTCGGTCCTTCATCAGTGTAACCAAGGGCAGAGCCAATGGTCTCAGCATTCAGAGTGATATGCACACGCTTCACGTAGGAGTGAAGACTACCATCAATCAATCTCAGATTAGCATAAAACTGCCTTACCAACCCTGGGTAAACCATTTTGTGAATGAAGAGCAAAGGAGACCATTTGAGATTATCAAACAGAGGATGTAGATTGATCCCTTTGGCAGCCAGAGAATTAAGATTCACCAAGTATGAGGGGCACAGATGTCGCTTTTCCAATACCTCTTTGTGGAATTCATAGAATGCACATGTAGAAAACCTTGACGGATCAAAATGAGAGTGTGGCTTATGAAATTTGTTCTTGAACTCCATTGATCCAAGGTTTGCGGGTTCCCTGGTCTCGTGAAACACATAACCTTTGGTCTTCTGGGAACTTTTTTCGGATGCATGTGGAGTGGTCCTCTTCGGTGGTGATGGAGAGGGTGATGTATGAGATTCCTCTTCCTCCTCTTCCATGCTTGGCTCCTTGTTCTTGTCACTTTTCCTCTTTCCAGAAGATTTCTGTGCTATTACTTTTCGCCTCATTGATTCGGTTCGCTTGGTGGGAGGTGAAGGAGAAGATGAAGAAGTGGAGTGAATATGTATGTGTGTGTGTGTGTTTGGGGAGTGGAAGGCTTTTGAGAGAGACGAATTCTTTCGCTCTTCCTTGGTGCGGTTTTCTTTTTCATTATGAAGAAGATGAATGGTGATGGAAGTTGAAGAGAAGGTCGAAGGGTGAGGTGAGTGGAGGGAGGTTAGAGGGGCAATAAATGCTTGACTGGAAAGAGATAATGGAGAGAGTTATTAACCATTAAGTGCGCGGTTATTAACTGTTCATACCCTGGGTCGAGCTGACCGACCCGGGATGTTCGACAGACAAAGCGACCGACCTCTTCAGATCAGGCCAACCCGACCTCTTCCCAAAGAGCTCGGTCAAGTCCCAGAAAGCCTAAAGAAGGGCCCAAATAGAGGAACACGCTCCAAATCCTAAGGCAGCCCAAGCCTACAGAAAGAAGGGCAGTTCCCTTAAAAGATAAAGATGACCTCACTTAAAGATAAGATAAAGATAAGATAAGATAACTAACTTATCTTATCCACAGAAGGCCACATCTCACCATTATAAATACACTGGAGCACCCAGGTATAACTCATACTCTGATTCTACTCAATACCTGCTTAATACCCTTGCTAACTTAAGCATCGGAGTCCCTTGCAGGTACCCCCACCCTCCGGGGACGAAGGATCAGCAGCACTTTCAAGTGTCACAAGTCGGAGACACAAGCTCTGGCGACTATATACCCGCCAGACACATCGGCTCCGACCAATGCAGAAGATCTCGACCGAGATCGACCTATAGTTTCAGGTAACCCTCGGAACATTAACCAAGGAGGTTTCAAAAACTGAAAAAGGAGTTTCCTTGAATCAAGGGATTAGTTGGAAGGATAGATATGATTTGACAACATGCTTATTCCAACAAGATTTGATGAGACAACTAAGAGATTTTGTGATTTTATTTTTCAAAAAAATGAGGAACTAACTAAACTGTCATGGTGGGGTTAAAGCTATTAGGTGGGGCCCATAAAAATTAAATTCTGCGTTGCCTCCCCCTTGATCATAGCTCTTCCATCATGCCCTCATTTTTATCTCGTCCAATCCTACGAGACAAAACTGAACATAGTAAAAAATTCACAAGGTATCAATGGCACTTAAATCAAACATTCCCAAACTTTTTCTTAAGGTGCAGAATCTGTCTTCACAGAGGGGTTTTGTAAAAATATCAGCAATTTGGTCTTCAGATTTTACAAATTGAATATCAATAGTTCCCTTTTGCACATGCTCTCTAATGAAATAATATTTTATCTTAATGTGCTTGGTTCTTGAGTGCAGAACCGGATTTTTTGAAATGTTTATAGCACTCATATTATCACAAAATAAGGGTATACTATTGATCTTTAATTTGTAATCTTCCAATTGTGTTTTTAACCAAATTAATTGAGAGCAACATGCAGATGTGGAAATGTATTCAGCTTCAGCTGTGGATAAAGCCACTGTGGCTTGCTTTTTGCTTGACCACATGTTGAGTGAGCTTCTAAGGAAGCAACACATGCCGGATGTGCTTCATCTATCCACTCTATCTCCCGCATAATCTGCATCACAAAATCCTACTGCACAAAAGTCATCAGATTTAGGATACCATAATCCAAAATTGCAAGTCCCCTTAATGTATCTAATGATGCGTTTAACAACCGTAAGATGGAATTCTTTTGGGTGAGATTGAAACCTTGAACATACACCCACACTTTGGACAATATCCGATCTAAAGGAGGTAAGGTACATAAGTGAACTTATCATTCCTCTATACCTTGTTTCATTCACATCTTGGCCATCATCATCTTTTTCAAGTTTTGTGTTAGGATGCATTGGTGTACCCATTGATTTGGAATTTTCTAGGCCAAACTTTTTTATAAGTTCTTTTGCATACTTTCCTTGGTGAATAAAAGTACCACTAGGAGTTTGTTTTATTTGTAGGCCAAGAAATAAAGTTAGCTCTCCCATTAAGCTCATCTCAAACTCACTAGTCATGAGTTTTCCAAACTCTTCACACAAGGATACATTGGCCGATCCAAATACAATGTCATCAACATAAACTTGAACAAGGAGTATATCATCATTAGATGCTTTAATAAATAAAGTAGTGTTGGTGGTACCCCTTTGAAATTGGTTTTCCAATAAGAAGGCACTAAGCCTTTCATACCAAGCTCTTGGAGCTTGTCTAAGACCATAAAGGGCCTTAGATAGTTTGAAAACATGATTTGGAAACTCTTTATGTTCAAAATCGGAGGGTTGTGCCACATACACTTCTCTATCAATAAAGCTATTAAGGAAAGCACATTTAACATCCATTTGAAACATTTTGAAACCTTTATGGGCGACATAGGCAAGAAGCAACCTAATTGCTTCCATTCTAGCTACCAGAGCAAAAGACTCATCAAAATCTATACCCTCTTCTTGATCGTAACCTTGGGCCACTAGTCTAGCCTTGTTACAAACAACTTGTCCATCCTCTCCAAGTTTATTTTTAAATACCCACTTAGTACCCGTAACTTTCTTACCATCCGGATGAGGTACTAGTGTCCAAACCTCATTCTTGTCGAATTGAGCAAGCTCTTCTTGCATTGCTTTAACCCATGATGGATCTTCAAGAGCTTGTTTGACATTGGTGGGCTCTATTTGTGACAAGAGGGCAAAATTGCTTGGTTCGGTTAGCCTTTTGGTGGAGGATCTTGTCGTTACACCTTGAGAGGGATCACCAATGATAAAGTCATGAGGGTAACCCCTCATGGACTTCCATTCTCTGGGCTTTCTAAGTGGTGTTGAGCTTTGATGAGCTTCTGGTAGTCTCACTATTTCAGTTTCTCGTGTTTGCTCAGGAGACAAAATGGAAATGTCTCCTTCAATCTGATGAGACAAAACTGGACTAACAGATTCTTCATTCTGAATGGATTTGGAATTTTCTTTTCTTGTTCCAGCTTCTTCACCATCTGAATCATTATCTATCACAGTACTGGGAATTAAGTTATAATCACAAAAAGTAACATGTATGGATTCCTCTATAGTCCTATGCTCCTTGAGATAAACTCTATAGGCCTTGCTTGTGGTGGAATATCCAACAAACATTCCTTCATAGGATTTTGGATCAAACTTTCCAAGATTTTCTTTATTATTAAGCACAAAGCATTTGCATCAAAAAACATGAAAGTACTTAAGATTTGGAGGGATTCCTTTCCATAGCTCATAAAGGAAATGATTGTCCTATTCAAAATGTAACAAGCTGTATTCACAGCTTCAGCCATAAAAATTTAGGAATCTCATTCTCACAAAGCATGGCCCTAGTCATCTCTTGAAAGCTTCTATTCCTTCTCTCAACCACCCCATTTTGTTGAGGTGTTCTAGGGCATGAAAAGTTATGAGAAATTCCTAAGTCATCACAGAATTTTTCAAAATCTTGGTTTTCAAATTCTCTTCCGTGATCACTTCTCAAATGGGCAATTTTTAAATCTTTTTCATTTTGAATTTTCTTGCAAAGAGTGGAGAAGGCATGAAAAGCATCATTTTTATGAGCAAGGAAAAGTACCCAATCAAATCTAGAGTAATCATCTACCACCACAAGACCATAGTATTTACCTCCTAAATTTTGAGTTCTAGTAGGACCAAAAAGATCAATATGTAACATCTCCAATGGCCTTTTAGTTGAGATTCCATCTTTTGATTTAAAAGAGGATTTGACTTGTTTGCCCAATTGGCAAGCATCACAAGTAAGATCCTTATCAAACTTGATGTTTGGAATTCCTCTAACCAAATTCTTTTTGACTACCTTAGAAATTTGGTACATGCTAGCATGACCCAACTTTCTATGCCAAAGCCATTTTTCAGATTCAAGAGAGGTAAAACATGTTACATTTTGTTCTTTCAAATCTTCAAGAGTCAATCCATACACATTATTGCATCTTTTAGCTTCAAACAAAATATCCCCAGTTTTCTCACAAACAACCAAACATACAAACTTCCTAAAAATAACTTCAAAATCCAAATCACACAATTGACTAACACTAAGTAAATTATGTTTCAAACCATGTACAAGAAGGACATCATTTATACAAGATGAAAAATTTTTACTAACTTTCCCAACAGCCACTATTTTTCCTTTTGCATCATCACCGAAAGTGACAAGTCCTCCATCATATTCATCAAGGTTTATGAAGAAATTTGTCTTTCCGGTCATATGCCTAGAGCATCCGCTGTCCATATACCACATATTCTCCTTCCATTTGGATGCTAGGCATACCTACAAAACAAGCTTAAGTGACCTTAGGTATCCAATCTTCTTGGATCCTTTTACGTTAAACCATCTCCTATGTCCTAGGCCATTGTAATAAAAAACAACTTTATACACCTTTTCACCAATCATTCTTTCACCAAAAAAGCATTGAATGGGAAAGTGTCCATTTCGGTTGCATAGTCTACAAAATCTTGGAGTTGCTGTTTTGTTAAAGTAGGTGGGGTCTTGAAATTTTGTATCATTAGAAGATGAAGCAATATTTTCAAAATGAGATTTTTCTGTAGATTTATAAAACCCCAACCCAGCTTTATCATAAAGAGGTTTTTGACTAGTCAAGATTTGATTAAGATTTTCAGAACTTTGAGTGAACTTGGCTAAGTCTTCCTTAAGCCTTTTAACCTCTTTAATCAACTCTTCATTTCTTTTAAAACAGTCTACATATGCAAGAATGGAATGATCACTTTCACAGCTCCTAATTTGGGCTCTTAACTGCTTATTTTCTTTAACAAGATCACAAGCAGTTTCGGCCTTCCTCACTTTCTCTTTAAGAAAACTGTTTTCAGCTTTAAGAATGGTGATTTGTTGTTCAAGTTCTTGATTTTCTAGCATGAAGCATCTTATTTTTTCAGAAAGGTGGTCTATCATAAGATGAAGATCTTCAGTGTTATGGTTATGAAAGACTACCTGATCTATGTGATCTTCCATGAGACATGGTTGTGACTTGGTCTCGGTTTCTTCATCATCATCATCTGAGTCATTTTCCAAGTCTTCCCATGAAGCCATCAGTCCCTTCTTCTTTCCTCTTTTTGGCTTCTCCTCCTTCTTTAACTTGGGACAGTCAGATTTGAAATGCCCCATTTCCTTGCAGTTGTAACAAGTTACTTTGCTAAGGTCTTTCTTCATTTTCCTTGAGCTGCTGCCTTTGCCTTTGAGCTTCATCATTTTCCTGAATTTTTTGGCAAATAACACAAATTCATGTTCAGAGGAGTTATCACTGGATTCATCATTCAGAGAGTTAGTCACAGAAGAAAAAGCAATTTCTTTCTTTTTTGATTCTTTTTTCAAATAAGTGTTTTCAAAAGCAAGAAGATTTCCTCTCAAATCATCACATGTCATGGAATCTAAGCTACTCTCTCAGAAATAATGAAAGCTTTTGTTTCCCACTCTTTTGTGAGACATCTCAACACTCTTCTCAAAAGCACAGAATCAGGATATGTAATTTCCAGAGCATCTAAGCCAACAATGATGATGTTGAATCGTTCAAACAGCTCATCAATAGACTCTCCTTCCTTCATTGCAAACATTTCATACTCTCTGTTCAACATATCTGTACGAGTCTTTTTTACAATGGTGGTTCCCTCATGAGTGATTTACAGTTTGTCCCAGATTTCCTTTACCGTTGTGTATCGTGATACCCATCGGTACTCCTCGAAGCTGATTGCACAGTTGAGCAAGTTTACTGCCTTGGCATTTAGCTCCACCATCTTCCTATCTTCCTCGGTCCAGCTTGCTTCTAGTTTAAGAGTGACTACTTGGTGCACGAAATTGTGATCAATACTTTTCACAACTCAAATAATCCCCGGTGACGAAACCAAAAACTTGGTGTTCAATACCATGGCATAAACACAACTTCGCACAACTAACCAGCAAGTGTACTGGGTCGTCCAAGTAATAAACCTTACGCGAGTAAGGGTCGATCCCACAGAGATTGTTGGTATGAAGCAAGCTATGGTCACCTTGTAAATCTTAGTCAGGCAAACTCAAATGGGTATGGTGATATACGAATAAAGCATAAAGATAAAGATAGAGATACTTATGTAATTCATTGGTAGGAACTTCAGATAAGCGTATGAAGATGCCTTCCCTTCCGTCTCTCTGCTTTCCTACTGTCTTCATCCAATCCTTCTTACTCCTTTCCATGGCAAGCTTAAGCAAGGG
>NC_029781.3:99382905-99384298 GCF_000817695.3 Arachis duranensis
AAGAGGTGTTGAGGTGATTGGTGAATGGGTGAAGAAGAGAGAGAGTGTGGTGGGGTAGGTGGGGATCCTGTGGGGTCCACAGATCCTGAGGTGTCAAGGAAAAGTCATCCCTGCACCAAATGGCAAGCAAAAATGCGTTTCTAGCCATTTCTGGCGTTAAACGCCGGGCTGGTGCCCATTTCTAGTGTTTAACGCCAGCTTCTTGCTCTTTTCTGGCGTTTAACGCCAGTCTGGTGCCCCTTTCTGGCGTTAAACGCCCAGAATGGTGCCAGACTGGGCGTTAAACGCCAATCTGCTAGCCTGACTGGCGTTTAAACGCCAGCAGGTTCTTCCTCCAGGGTGTGCTATTTTTCTTTCTGTTTTTCATTCTGTTTTTGCCTTTTTCATTGATTTTGTGACTTCTCATGATCATCAACCTACAAAAAACATAAAATAACAAAAGAAAATAGTTAATTATAAAACATTGGGTTGCCTCCCAACAAGCGCTTCTTTAAAGTCATTAGCTTGACAGAGGACTCTCATGGAGCCTCTGAAATGCTCAGAGCTATGTTGGAACCTCCCAACACCAAACTTAGAGTTTGAATGTGGGGGTTCAACACCAAACTTAGAGTTTGGTTGTGGCCTCCCAACACCAAACTTAGAGTTTGACTGTGGGGGCTCTGTTTGGCTCTGTTTTGAGGGAAGCTCTTCATGCTTCTTTTCCATGATGACAGAGGGATATCCTTGAGCCTTAAACACCAAGGATTCTTCATTCACTTGAATGATCAACTCTCCTCTATCAACATCAATCACAGCTTTTGCTGTGGCTAGGAAGGGTCTGCCAAGGATGATGGATTCATCCATGCACTTCCCAGTCTCTAGGACTATGAAATCAGTAGGGATGTAATGGTCTTTAATCTTAGCTTCATGATTGCTCCAAGGTATTTAGCAACTTGCTCTTCAGTGACATACTCATCCTCTTCAGAGGAAGAATACTCATCAGAGCTCATGAATGGCAGAAGTCAGTCCAATGGAATCTCTATGGTCTCATTTTGAGCCTCAGATTCCCATGGTTCCTCATTGGGAAACTCATTGGAGGCCAGTGGACGTCCATTGAGGTCTTCCTCAGTGGCGTTCACTACCTCTCCTCCCTCCCAAAATTCGGCCATATTGATGGCCTTGCATTCTCCTTTTGGATTTTCTTCTGTATTGCTTGGGAGAGTACTAGGAGGGAGTTCAGTAATTTTCTTGCTCAGCTGACCCACTTGTCCTTCCAAATTCCTAATGGAGGACCTACTTTCAGTCATGAAACTTTGAGTTGTTTTGATCAGATCAGAGACCATGGTTGCTAAGTCAGAGGTATTCTGCTTAGAACTCTCTGTCTGTTGCTGAGAAGATGATGGAAAAGGCTTGC
>NC_029781.3:99386417-99387599 GCF_000817695.3 Arachis duranensis
GTTAAACGCCCAGAATGGTGCACATTCTGGCGTTTAACGCCCAAAACTATACCTTTTTGGGCGTTAAACGCCCAACCAGGTACCCTGGCTGGCGTTTAAACGCCAGTCTGTCCTTCTTCACTGGGCATTTTGAACGCCCAGCTTTTTCTGTGCAATTCCTCTGCTGTATGTTTTGAACCTTCAATTCTCTGTATTACTGACTTGAGAAGACACAATTTAAAAATATTTTTGGATTTTTAATAATGAGGAAAAATCAAAATACAACTAAAATCAAATAACAATGCATGCAAGACACCAAACTTAGCAGTTTGTATACTGCTGACACTAATGAGACACATATGAGACACATAAACACTCAAGTCAAGAGAATTCAAAGATTAGAGTAAGAAATCATCAATAACATCTTGAAGATCTTTAAGACACATGAATGAATGCATGCAATTGACACCAAACTTAAAATGAGACACTAGACTCAAACTAGAAATATTTTTTGGATTTTATGATTTTGTAAATTTTTTTTTCGAAAATAAAGTGGAAAAAGGTATCAAAATTCTTAATGAGAATTCCAGGAATCATGCATTGTTTAGTCTAAGACTCCGGTCCAGGAATTAGACATGGCTTCACAGCCAGCCAAGCTTTCAAAGAAAGCTTCGGTCCAAAACACTAGACATGGCCAATGGCCAGCCAAGCCTTAGCAGATCACTGCTCTAAAAGCAAGATTGATAGAAATCAACAAGCTCTTGTGATGATAAGTTGAAACCTCGGTCCAATGAAATTAGACATGGCTTCACAGCCAGCCAGATTTCAACAAATCATCATGAAACTCTAGAATTCATCTTCAAGAATTTCGAAAAGAAAAATACCTAATCTAAGCAACAAGATGAACCGTCAGTTGTCCAAACTCAACAATCCCCGGCAACGGCGCCAAAAACATGGTATGCGAAATTGTGATCAATACTTTTCACAAATCAAATAATCCCCAGTAATGAATCCAAAAACTTGGTGTTCAATACCATGGCATAAACACAACTTCGCACAACTAACCAGCAAATGTACTAGGTCGTCCAAGTAATAAACCTTACGCGAGTAAGGGTCGATCCCACAGAGATTGTTGGTATGAAGCAAGCTATGGTCACCTTGTAAATCTTAGTCAGGCAAACTCAAATGGGTATGGTGATAAAC
>NC_029781.3:99388008-99390525 GCF_000817695.3 Arachis duranensis
GGAATTGAATGGAAGAACAATAGTAATTGCATTAATACTTGAGGTACAGCAGAGCTCCACACCTTAATTTATGGTGTGTAGAAACTCCACCGTTGAAATTACATAAGAACAAGGTCTAGTCATGGCCGAATGGCCAGCCTCCCAATGATCTAAGAACTAGATGTCCAAAGATGATCTAGAGATCTAAAGTGATCAAAAGATTTAAATACAATAGTAAAAGGTCCTACTTATAGAAAACTAGTAGACTAGGGTGTACAGAGATGAGTAAAAGACATAAAAATCCACTTCCGGGCCCACTTGGTGTGTGCTTGGGCTGAGCAATGAAGCATTTTCGTGTAGAGACTCTTCTTGGAGTTAAACGCCGGCTTTTATGCCAGTTTGGGCGTTTAACTCCCATTTTGGTGCCAGTTCCGGCGTTTAACGCTGGAATTCCTGAGGGTGACTTTGAACGCCGGTTTGGGCCATCAAATCTTGGGCAAAGTATGAACTATTATATATTGTTGGAAAGCCCAGGATGTCTACTTTCCAAAGCCGTTGAGAGCGCGCCAATTGGGCTTCTGTAGCTTCAGAAAATCTACTTCGAGTGCAGGGAGGTCAGAATCCAACAGCATCTGCAGTCCTTTTTGGTCTCTGAATCAGATTTTTGCTCAGGTCCCTCAATTTCAGCCAGAAAATACCTGAAATCACAGAAAAACACACAAACTCATAGTAAAGTCCAGAAAAGTGAATTTTAACTAAAAACTAATAAAAATATACTAAAAACTAGCTAGATCATACCAAAAACATACTAAAAACAATGCCAAAAAGCGTACAAATTATCCGCTCATCACTACTCCTTCAGCACTTGTGTTAGTTGGAAATTGAGGACCTTCCAGAATGATCTTCCAAAGTCTGTAGTCTACTGCTTGCACAAAGATCTTCATTCTCTCTTTCCAATAGGTATAGTTTTTCCCATTGAAAAGAGGCGGTCTTTTGCTTGACTGTCCTTCTGTAAGGTTGTAGGACACCAAATTAGAGTCATTGCTTTCTGCCATCTGGATCTTTTCTCCAAGCTGCAAAGCATGATCTCTTTGAGACCAAGCTCTGATACCAATTGATGGTTTCAGTGGCTAAGAGAAGGGGGGTTGAATCTTAGCCCCATTTTTTTTTACTTCTGAGCACTTGCTGGTCTTTGAGGAGACTTTTTTATTTTTGTCTCGTCCCTAGCCACGAGACTTTTATTTTTGTCTCGTCACTTGGCACGAGATATTTTTAGTTTTTGCTCCTGAGCAGTAGACACAGAAATGGAGTAGAAGAGAGAGAAAATTACACCCAGATGTATCCTGGTTCAGCCGCTAAGTGCAGTGTAGCCTACATCCAGTCTCCATCACAACAATGATGAAATTTCACTATAATCTTCTTGATTACAGACTGTAAAGTGCTAACCCAACTGGTGGACGAAATTGTGATTTATACTTTCACACAACTCGAATAATTATACTCCTTGTGCTCGTATGGAATTTAGAAATTGGCACGAGTGGTCACAACTCCGTTCAACTAACCAGCAAGTGTACTGGGTCGTCCAAGTAATAAACCTTACGCGAGTAAGGGTCGATCCCACAGAGATTGTTGGTATGAAGCAAGCTATGGTCACCTTGCAAATCTCAGTTAGGCAGATTAAAATTGTTTATGGTTTCGAAAATTAATATAAAAAGAAGAAATAATAAAAGGGATAGGGTACTTATGCAGATTCATTGGTGGGAATTTCAGATAAGCGAATGGAGATACTGTATGGCTCAAGGACGCCTGCTCTCCCACTGCTTCAACTCAATCCTTCTTACTCCTTTCCATGGCAAGCTGTATGTAGGGCATCACCGTTGTCAATGGCTACATCCCATCCTCTCAGTGAAAACGTTCCTATGCTCTGTCACAGCACGGCTAATCATCTGTCGGTTCTCAATCAGGTTGGAATAGAATCCAGTGATTCTTTTGCGTCTGTCACTAACGCCCCGCCCTCAGGAGTTTGAAGCTCGTCACAGTCATTCAATCATAGAGTCCTACTCGGAATACCACAGACAAGGTTTAGACTTTCCGGATCCTCATGAATGCCGCCATCTATCTAACTTATACCACGAAGATTCTGTTGGAGAATCTAAGAGATACACATTCAAGCTCGGTTGCATGTAGAACGGAAGTGGTTGTCAATCACGCGCGTTCATCAGTGAGAATGATAATGAGGGTAATTTGACTCATAACATTCATCATGTTCTTGGGTACGAATGAATATCTTGGAATAAGAATAAGAGAGAATTGAATAGAAAGTAATAATAATTGTATTGAAACTTGAGGTACAGCAGAGCTCCACACCCTTAATCTATGGTGTGCAGAAACTCCACCGTTGAAAATACATAAGTAAAAAGTTCAGGCATGGCCGAATGGCCAGCCCCCTAAAACGTGCTCAATGGCCTCCTAAGATGAAGAATAATACAAAACTGAGACCAAAGATGAAACGTGGTCAAAAGACATCTAATACAATAG
>NC_029781.3:99393556-99394218 GCF_000817695.3 Arachis duranensis
AACATGGTAGGTGGGGATCCTGTGGGGTCCACAGATCCTGAGGTGAAAAGAAATACCATTCCTTCACCATATAGGCATGTAGATTGCCTCTGTGCATCATTCTGGCGTTCAAACGCCCATTGGTGCACGTTCTGAGCGTTCAACGCCCATGTAATGCATGTTTCTGGCGTTGAACGCCAGTTTCATGCTTGTTGCTGGCGTTCAACGCCAGCTTGTCTCTTCCAGGCACATTCCTGGCGTTCAGCGCCAGGATGTTGCTTGTTTCTGGTGTTCAGTGCCAGAATGGTGCTCTGTTCTGGCGTTGAACGCCAGCCAGATGCATCTTACTGGCGTTGAACGCCAGTCTGCGCTACCTCCAGGGTGAACAATTTTTTTCTTCTGTTTTTGACTCTGTTTTTAATTTTTTGATTTTTTTCGTGACTCCTCATGATCATGTACCTAATTAAACACAAAATAACAAAGAAACAAAATAAAATAAAATTAGATAAATAAAATTGGGTTGCCTCCCAACAAACGCTTCTTTAATGTCAATAGCTTGACAGTGGCTCTCATGGAGCCACTAGGTGATCAGGTCAATTTTTGTGTGGTCCCAACACCAAACTTAGAGTTTGGATATGGAGTTTGAACACCAAACTTAGAGTTTGACTGTGTGGGCTCTTCTT
>NC_029781.3:99394318-99394794 GCF_000817695.3 Arachis duranensis
GATCAACTCCATTCGTCTTTACAGTCTCACAGATCTGCAAGAACTCAGTTAAGAACTGGTAAGGATCTTCAGATGGAAGTCTATAAAACTTGCAGTTTTGTTGCATTAAAGCAACTAGCTGAGGTTTCAGCTCAAAGTTATTGGCTCCAATGGCAGGAATGGAGATGCTTCTTCCATCAAACTTGGACGTTGGCTTTGTGAAGTCACCAAGCATTCTCCTTGCATTATTATTATTATTATTATTATTTTCGGCTGCCATCTCCTTCTCTTGTTCGAAAATTTCTGAAATGTTATTTCTGGATTGTTGTAATTTAGCTTCTCTTAATTTTCTCTTCAGAGTCCTTTCAGGTTCTGGATCAACTTCAACAAGAGTGCCCTTTTCCCTGTTCCTGCTCATATGAAAGAGAAGAAAACAAGAAAAGAAAGAGGAATCCTCTATGTCACAGTATAGAGATTCCCTTATGTTAGTAGAAGAA
>NC_029781.3:99394889-99396377 GCF_000817695.3 Arachis duranensis
GATGAAGAGAGGTGAAGAGAAGTGTTAGTAATTAAATAATTAAATAGAAGAAGAAAAGAGAAGAGAAATTTCGAAAATAATTTTTGAAAAAGAGGTTAGTAATTTTCGAAAATTAAAGATAAGATAAGTTTAAAATTAAAATTTAAAACAAAATAAAAGAATTCTTGAAAAAGAGAGAGGTATTTTCGAAAATTAGAGAGGGAAAAGTAGTTAGTTAGTTTTGAAAAAAGATAAAAAAACAAACAAAAAGTTAGTTAGTTGATTGAAAAAGATTTGAAATCAAATTTTGAAAAAGATAAGAAGATAAGAAGTTAGATAAGATATTTTCGAAATCAAATTTTGAAAAAGATAAAATTTTTAAAAAAGATAAGATAAAGATAAAAAGATATATTTGAAAAAGATATTTTGAAAAAGATTTAATTTTTTTAAAATTACTTAACTAACAAGAAACTACAAGATAAGATTCTAGAACTTAAAGATTGAACCTTTCTTAACAAGAAAGTAACAAACTTCAAATTTTTGTTAAAGATTGAACCTTTCTTAACAAGAAAGTAACAAACTTCAAATTTTTGAACCAATCACATTACTTGTTAGCTAATTTTCGAAAATTAGATATAAAAGATAAGAAAAAAGATTTTTGAAAATATTTTGAAAAAGATTTTTGGAATTTTCGAAAAATAGAAAAAAATGAAAAAGATATAATTTTTGAAAAAGATTTTGAAAAGATAAGATTTTTAAAGATTGAAATTTTGACTTGACTTGTGAGAAACAACTAATTTTTAAAAATTTTTGACCAAGTCAACCCAAAATTTCGAAAATTTGGAGGAAAATAAGGAAAAGATTTTTTTTATTTTTGAATTTTTAATTATGAGAGAGAAAAACAACAAAAATAGTCAATGTATGAAATTTTTAGATCAAAACAATGAATGCATGCAAGAATGCTATGAATGTCAAGATGAACACCAAGAACACTTTGAAGATCATGATGAACATCAAGAACTTATTTTTGAAAAATTTTCAAGAAAAGAAAAACATGCAAGACACCAAACTTAGTTATTTTTCATGTTTAGACACTATGAATTCAAAAATGCATATGAAAAACAACAAAAGACACAAAACAATAAAATATCAAGATCAAACAAGAAGACTTATCAAGAACAACTTGAAGATCATGAAGAACACTATGAATGCATGAGATTTTCGAAAAAAATGCAAGAAAAATTTTAAAAGCATGCAATTGACACCAAACTTAAAAATTAACACAAGACTCAAAAAAAAGAAACACAAAATATTTTTGATTTTTATGATTTTCTAATTTTTTTGGATTTTTATTGATATTTTTTGAAAAACATTCTTTTGGAAAAACGAAAAATAGAAGAAAAAAATTTTTAAAAAAAAGATTTTTGAAAAGAAAATTACCTAATCTGAGCAACAAGATGAACCGTCAGTTGTCCATACTCGAACAATCCCCGGCAACGGCGCCAAAAA
>NC_029781.3:99400363-99414801 GCF_000817695.3 Arachis duranensis
AAAAAGCTTAGGCTTTTTACCACACCAAACTTAAAATTTGCTCGCCCTCGAGCAAGAAAGAAAAGAAAAGTAGAAGAAGAAGAAGAGAATTTGGTAGAGGAGGAGAGAGGTGGGTTTGGCTATAAGAGAGAAGAAGGGGTTTGTGTTGTGTGAAAATGAAGAAGAGAGGAGAGGTATTTATAGGGAGAGGTAGGGTGGGAATTCGGCCATTTTGGGTGGGAATGGGTGGGAAATTGAATTTGAATTTTATGGAGGTAGGGGGGGTTTATGGGGAAGAGGAGGTTGATGTAAATGGTGCATGGGGTAATTGGGAAGAGGAATTGAGGTGATTGGTGAAGGGTTTTGGGAAGTGTGATATGGGGAAGAGTGAAAATGAGATTTGGATTAGGAGAGTGTGATTAGGATTAAAAGAGAAGGTGGGAACATGGTAGGTGGGGATCCTGTGGGGTCCACAGATCCTGAGGTGAAAAGAAATATCATTCCTTCACCATATAGGCATGTAGATTGCCTCTGTAGAAACCCGTATATATTTGTTCATCAATTACAAAAATAGATAAATATGTTTTTAAAAAAAATTATTATAAATTAAACTTAATAGGTTTTAGAATTAAAAAAAATCAGGTTCTTAAGATTTGAGGTTACTTTTTTTTAAGATATCTATAAAACTATTTTAAAATCTTGGACACGAACCGGGTTACGTCTTATTACGTGGGCGATGATCTTTTTAGTTTTTGTTTGTTTTTTCTTGGCTTCTTCCCCACCATGTCACAAAAAAGTTTGGAGAAGTGTACTTTGTTTTGATTTCCTATACTAATCAAAGGAGAAACATCGTTCTACTTTGAATCTTGTAACGTGCGCTGCAAGGAGTATCTTCATTGATGTACACTTCTAGAATAATAATATAATATTAGTATTTTTGTCCATAATAATATTACAAAAATATAATTTTTTTAAAATTATGGTTTATTTTATTCTAATAGTATAAATTATGCATGATACAAAAAATTTATAGAATTAAACAACTTTTACAAAAAAAGTCGTAGATTGACAAAAATTTCTGACTAAGAAGACCAAGATCTCTGTAAATAAAAAATCAAATAATAAGTTCTTTAGTTATTATTTTTATATTAATAATTAATTTTAACATTTATTATTCAAATTTTGAAACAATTTAACATGTATACTTTTACATTTAATTAGGTGTTAAATCTATTGAACAAATAAAAATAATTAATTTTTATACTTGCTATTTAAAAATAATATTTTTTCTCTCTCTATATATAAAAATATAATTAGATATTAGCATACAAAATTATATTGATAATTATAAAATTAACTTAAAATTAATTTTTTTTAAACAATTAAATCTTGATTCTAACTTTTAAATATAGCATTAGTATTCTCTCCAAATTATATATAATAAATATTTGAAAGAAGAGAAATGAAAATATAGATTAAAATTAAAAGATAAGCGATAAAAATTTAAAACTAAATAAAAATCTAAAAAAATATGTATATAATAATATTTTTTATTTAAATTATATTATTTTATTAATTTTGTTTTTTATAGAAAGGAAAGGTAGAAAAAATAAAGAATGAGAAAAAAGAGAGAAAGATAAAGATGAAGAATGAGAGTGAGAGTTTGTTAATTTTAGAAGAAAAATTTTATTTTAATTGTAATAAAAAATATCGGATGACATATTTTGATTTGTCAAATTATTTAATATAAAATATAAATTATATATAGAGTGTAAATGGTAGAGAGATAGAAAAATTGAGAGAGGTACACGAGAGAATCTAAGAAAGGAGTTTATTAATTTTGGAGGAAAATATTTTCTCTCAATTTTAATAAGAGAGTGTCATGTGACACATTTGATTATTAAATTAGATAGTAATATATGATATATGATACATAAATAGGTATATTTTAATTTTAATTTTAATACAATTAAAAAATATTATGTTGCACATTTTGGTTGTTAAATTCGTAATTAGTCATTGCTAATGATATATAAAAGAGATAGAGTGATTGAAAAAATGAGAGAAATAGAGAAAAGAAGAGGGAGGAGGGGAGAACTCTTTAATTTTGGAGGAAAAGATTTGATTTTAATTGAAATGAGGAAGTGACTTTCGACATATTTTGGTTGTAAAATTAGTAAAGATGAGGAAAAAATTCTTTAATTTTGGAGAAAAAATTTGATTTTAATTACAATGAGAGAGTGACATGTGGCATATTTTGGTTGTAAAATTAATAAAGAGGAAATGAGAATTCATTAATTTTGAAAGGAAAGATTTGATTTTAATTGCAATGAGAAAATGACATCTGACACATTTTGAGTTGTAAAATTAGTAAGGAGGAAGGGATAATTTATTAACTTTTGAGAAAAAAATTTGATTTCAATTGTAATGAAAAAATGACATGTGATACATTTTAGTTGTAAAATATATAATAGCTATATGATACATAATATAGGTATATTTCAATTTCAATTTCAACATTTCAATTTTAATTTTAATGTAATTAAGGAATGTCATCTTGCATATTTTTATTGTCAAATTAGTAATTGATCATTAATATTGATAATTGATAATCATATATAAAAGAGATAGATTGGTTGAAGGAATGAGAGAGATAGAGAAAAGAATAAGAAAGCGGGGATAACTCTTTAATTTTGGAGGGAAAGATCTGATTTTAATTGTGATGTGGGAGTGGCATGTGGTAAATTTTGATTGTAAAATTAGTAGGGAGGGGGGAAGAATTCTTTAGTTTTGGAGGAAAAGATTTAATTTCAATTACAATGAGGGAGTGATATGTAACACATTTTAGTTGTAAAATTAGTAAAGAAGAGGAAAATTTTTCTTAATTTTGAAAAAAATAATTAATTTCAATTATAATAAAAAAGTAACATGTGACACGTTATAATTTTAAAATTAAAAATCTATAACAATATATAATGACAAAACCTATTTTGGTGTCCAATTTTTTTTTTAAATTTTACCTTTTCTAATAATCTACCCTACTATATATCAGTTATTTTATGTTAAAAAACTTCTACTACTTCATCTTCTCTTTTATCACATATATTTACGTAACTTCTATCATTATTTCTTATCTCCCTTACTATCTATCTTCTCATATTATTATTACTGTATAATCAAAAAAACTTTTTTTTATTCATCTTCTCTTACATCATTCTCATTTCACTTAAATATAATGTAAAATCTAATATAATTTGCCTGAAAAAAAGTTAAGTAATTTTTTTATCTTATAATTATTTTATATTTTGGGATTCAAAATTTTGTATTTTTTTTATTCAAGATTTATTTTTATGTTTTATTTTACTTTTATTAATAAAAAAGTATTAACATTAGTTTTAATATTTAACCTTTAGGATAAATAAAAAGATGGGACTTTTTTTTATAAATTAGATAGTTAAAAAATTATTTATTATAAAAAAAATTAAGTCTATTTCTTTCTTGACTATAGAAATATATATATATATATAATTCACTCTTGGATTTAATCAAAATAACTATATGTTTATTTAATTTTTTAAATTTTACATTAATTATTAAAATCACGATATAATAGATGTACTTCAATAAAAAATAAAAATATTTTATAACTATTTTTTTTGTTGGAACAAAACATGACTCAATAACTATAAAGTCTAATCTAAACAACTATAGAAATGTAAAATAAGTAATAAAAAACGGATATAAAATTTAATTTTTTTGTTATTTGGTACAAAAATAAATATAATTAAATAAATTATTGTTCTCATACATAATGACATAAAATTTAACATTATCCTTTTTTAGAGTTATTTATTTTTTTAGTTTTTATCCTTATTTTTATAGTTTATTTTAATTTTATTAAACAAAAAATACTAATGTCATTTAATTTTAATTTTTAATTTTTATCATAAATAAAAATATGTGACTTTGTATGCATTAGATAATAAAAAAAATCTCATAATAAAAAAAATTAAATTTAATCATTCGTTATATTTATAGGAGTGTAGATGATTTACATAAGAATTATGAGATATTTTTTTTTGAATTTTATTTTTAAATTAGTATTCACTTTTGAGTGTAATAATTATGAACTAATATATGATGGCAACTAACTGCAATTGAAGAGAAGATAGAAAGAGAATAAAAAACCGAGGAAGAAAGAGAGAACAAGCTAATATAAGAGTAGTGGTGAGGCATATCTAGATAGATAATAGTAAAAAAAAAAATAATGAAACTAAAAATTAAAAATTCTAAAATAATAATAAAACTAAAGATAATTTAAAATGTTGAATATAAAATTATAAGAAATAAATTTTTTTTAGCTATTAAAATTATGCGAGAAAAAAAGTAATTTAAATATAAATTTTTATAAATTTATAATTGAGAAACGAATAAATTTACAAATATTTATAAATTTATATCTTTATTGTTACACATAGTAATAACGTAATGATTTTAGTATTATATCTAAATTAATTTAAATTCAATTAATTTATATATTAAAAAAATTAAATAACTTATAAATTTTTTTATTTTTATTTTATTATTTTATATAAAATTTTTGAATGCATGATATCTTAATTTTTTTTAAATGATAAAATATAGCTTAACAAGTAAGTATGAAAAATAAGTATTTATATAATAATTATATATCTAGATATCTAAATCAAACAAGAAAATAATTCTTTTAACAAATCTTTAACAACTCAAAAGTTAATAT
Organism: Arachis duranensis; assembly: GCF_000817695.3. Lineage (NCBI taxonomy): Eukaryota > Viridiplantae > Streptophyta > Magnoliopsida > Fabales > Fabaceae > Arachis > Arachis duranensis. The sequence goes on from NC_029781.3 coordinate 99,405,102, forward strand.
AATGGATATGTATGAATCAAAGTGATAAACAAAAATGAGAGTTGCGATAACGGTACGGTGGTAATTGATTGTGATTGGGGTTAATAGAAGAAGAAAATAAGGAAGGACAATAAAACAAGCAACATAATAGTGCCGGCGAGACAATAATAATTATACATGTAAAAAAATAATAAGAGAAAATAATAGTGTATAGTATGATGAGATGATATAATCAAAATAAAAATTAATAATTTTGAAATAATAATAAAATTTAAGATAGTTAAAGATGTTTAATATAAGATTAAAAAAATAATTTTTTATCTATTAGAATTATGTATCTTCTAAAAGACTGTTTTGAATATGAATATAAATTTTTAAATTTATTTCAAATTAAATAGAATTGAGAAAATAAGTAAATTTAATATATGAATAACTAATTTGTAAATAATATTAATAAATCTTTATCTTAATTTTGTTACACATAATAACAACATGATTCTTTTTTATTTTTTAATTTAAATTTATTTATTTTATACTTTCTACATATATTAAATAATTTAAAATATTTTATTTTTTTATAATTTATTTTTTAATTATTGATATTAAATTTATAATTTTAAAAATAAAAATATAAAAATATTTTTTTTAACTCAATAAAAAAACAGCTGAACCTGTTAAGCCGCTAGTATATAATAGATTCAAACCCATTTTAAAAAGGGCATATAAGCTCTAATAGTAAGTTTCCTAAATGAACAAATTATGAAACAAAATAAAAACAATTAAGATTAAAGTAGTGTTTTAATCTCTTATATTTAAGTTAAATTTTATTTTTTATTAATATTTAAAATTTTTTATTTTTATTTAAAATATTTTATTTTATTTTGTTTTAATTCTTTGGTCAAAATTAATTTTTTTTATTTTTTTCTATTATTATTTTCTTCTTTCTTTTATTATTTTATCACTTTCACTTTCAAATTATTACAACCACTACCACAATCATTACAATTACTATTTTTGTCATTATCTAAAAAAAAATCATAATAGAAAAAGATTTAATTTAGACTAAAAAACTAAAAAAAGACAAAATAAGACGTTTAGAATAAAAATAAAACATTTAAAATGTTAAGAACGACATTAGAGTTTTATGTAATGTTTAAGATTAAAACAATATTTTATCTAAAAATTAAATTATGTCAGAATGCGTTTAAACTCCTCTAATATTAGAAACAATTTGAATTAAGCTGATAAAAGAAAAATATATATTTGACAGAAAAACAATGCTAAAGATGTCGATATAATTTATTGTTTTTATCTAACAATATTTAAAAGTAGGTGAAAACTCATGTGAAGTTGACTTCACGTGAAGTTGATAACTGAAAGCCGTTAGATGATTTGATTGATTTAATTAAATTTTCATCCAACAGCTTTCAGGTATCAACTTCACATGAATTCAACTTCACCTGAGTTTTCACCTTAAAAGTATATACTAAAAGTATATTGTTAGATTGTTAGACTAAATAAATTAGGATAATAACTAATAGTACTAACAAAAATAATAAATTTTGCTGGCACTTTAAAATTTTCTCTTTGACAAATCCTATAGTTAAATTCTGACTACAATAGCTGATAAAGCAAATTACGAATGACAGTATGGTTTTTAACAGCTTTTGTTGCGGAGTCCATTGTTTTAGAATAGGAGGTAAGTGTAGTTATGTTAGTTAATCTGTTATGCTCTCAGTTAGCTAGTGACTACTCATGTATCTATAAATTGGAAGTGGTCATCATCCTTTGTATACACACAACCACATCAGATGACTCTTGTATATTGAACAAATTCGTACAATCCCATAGATAGAAGAATGCCTTCTTTGTTTATAAATTATAATATATAATAATTATTACAACTCAACACAAATTAGAATCTTTATTCTTTCAACCATTTGATGAACTTGTTTAAATTCTCACGAGACCTTCCTCCATCTTTTATGTTGTTCAACATCTTTTCCTTTAACAAATGAGCATTTGATCTTATGTTCTCATCGCTAAGCACTTTATCCACTTTCACTTTTATCTCTTCACGTGAGATCAATTCATTTTCATCTAAATCAAATCCTAATCCAACTTTCAACTCATCACAAATGTATGTTTTATTAAAGAATTGGTCACCAAAACATGGCCAACACAAGAAGGGGACTCCATTGGACAAACCTTCTATAGTCGAATTCCAACCGCAATGGCTAACAAAACAAGCTATGGCAGGGTGACTTAACACTTTTTGTTGAGAAGCCCATTTGACTACCTTACCTTGATTCCCCTTAAATTCATGGGGGTTGCAATTGGAATCTTGACGCACAACCCAAAGAAATGGTCCATTAGTGAGTTCAAGTCCAAGAGCCACTTCTGTGAATTGTTTTTTATCAAAATGAGTGAGACTTCCGAAAGCAACATATATGACAGAAGTATGAGGTTGTTGATCAAGCCAATTTATACAAGACAGATCTTCTTCTAAGAACTGTCCCAATGATCTTTCAGATACACCTTGATTGTCATCATGGCTTCTCAATAATGGACCAATTGACAATAACTTTGGTACATAGGAGAATGCTTGTGGTTCAAGATCGGGTGTGGAGTTACAAAGCCACCACTCTGTCAATTCCAGAGTTTGCATGGCATGAACAATATTGTTGAACATCACATTCCCTAAAACAGAGTCAACTCCTTTTGCCCACCATATGGATCCTGTGTCCATGTGTGGAAAACTTGCTGATAACTGAAACGTCTTTTGTGTGTTAGGCAACCCTGCAGTTTCAAAACAGTGTTGATGATGTGATGTACGCTGCCTCAATGAATGCAGCGGAATTTACAACAACAATAATAACAAAAGATTGGCTTGAATTGGCTTTAAGTTATACTTGGTTTCCTAAAATTAACTATCATATTTGAAAAATTTAGAGGTTGGAAAAAAAATTACTAAAAAATATTATCACAAAACAACACTAAATAATTTAAAAATATGACAAAAATTAATACATTATATTTTTTGTAAACAATAAAAAAAATTTTATATTTAACAAACGACTTATTAATTAAATCTAAAGTTTTGTGACAACATTTGAATAAATATTTAAAAGATGCACACAAAAATTTGGAGCGAAATTTGATTTCTAAATTTTTCTTTTTATTTTTCAAAAAATATAGTCATTCACGATAAAAATATTTTTTAAAAAATTTACTTGACAAAAAATTATCAAATTTTTTTAAGTACGAAAATATTTTATTTTTCTAATAATAAATACAAAAATTTCTATTAAAATTTGATTTTTAAAGTCATTTTTTTAAATATATATATTTAATATTTAATTCTTTTTATCGTGTTTTTAAATCTTTCTAAAACTTATTTATCATTAGTATTTTTGGAGTTCTTTTTATCAGTGATACAAATTTTTAAGTATGATTTTAATAATTTACTCCTTTACAAAATTTTCCGATCAAATTCATGCTTTTAACTATCAACATGGGCATGAAAGATACAATAACAAATAAATCTCAAAAATATTTTAAGAATTTAATAGTACATCTGTGTATGTAAAGCAGTTTTACATATTCAGGAGAAATAATTACTTTTTATATCGATGATGTTAATGATTAGGGGTAGTATCATGTATCCTACTCACGGGTATCCAATCTGACCCTACCCGATCGATAGAGTTGTCGATCCGATCCGCAGCGGGTAAAGTAGGGTGCGGGTTGGGTTCTCGTGCGGGTCGGGTAGGATGTGGGTTGAATCTCAACTCTATCCGACCAACCCACACCCTATATATGTATATGTTATATATTTATATAAAAGTATGTTTTAAGTGGATGTTGAACTAAAGACCTCTTACTAAATGTAAAAGATTTTTAGCCACTAAAAAAAAAATTATTAATTAATAATTTAATATTTTTTTTACATAAAAGTTAGTTCTATTTTAAATTATCATGAAGTTATATAATAATTTTGTATCTTTTTTGTAACTGGTGGGTAGGATCGAGTACTAACGGATTGAGAACGGATAGGATTAGGATTGGGATATTCTCAACCCGTGAATAGGATAGAATTGAGTTTATATAAAAATCTCAACTTACGGGTAGGGTTAGGGTACCCTATCTATTGTCACCCTTATTAATGATCATTTAAAAGATCAGATATAACTATATGAAAAATTATGTAAAATATTTTATATTAATGGTAAATTAAATTTAATAATTAAAAAATATATTTCACTAAGTATTTAGAAGATGTGTACAAAAACTTAGAAAAAAATTCGATCATTAGATCCTTTTTATTTTTTAAAATTTTGAAAAGAAGAAAATATCTCCTTGGTGTAGCAGATTTAGATTGACCAATATTATATATAGTTGGCAAACATCTAAAGATAAACTCAAAAAAAAAAAAAGCAAATACAGAGCACTCATATTTCATTATTTTCCTTCACAAAAGTTTACTTATTAAACAATCTTATTTTCCTCTTTTTTATTCTATATTTTTGTAATCGAAAAATATTGATTTATTCTTAAATGAGAAATCATAGAAAAAGCCAAAAGTAATAAAAAGAAAAAAATTTAAAAAAAAGTCATAATATTTATTATTTTTGAAATGAAGTTTTTAAAATTAGGATTAGTTTTCCTTTCTCTAAATTGGATTAGCACTTATAAATGACTAAACTTAGTTTGAGTTTGGTTAGTGAAATTTGAAATATGATATTCTTACCATTAGAGTTTATGATCCCATCATCAATAAGCTTTGGTATGCTACACTGCAAGGCTAACATAGCTGCTGATGCAGGATAGAACACAACTCCTTTGATTCCAATCTTGCTTGCAATTTTCAACGCTCCTGCCATAGCTGAGTCAGCAACTACGCAGCTTACTATGATACCATCTTTCAATCTAAGATCTTCAATTAGCTTCTCAAGCATAGCAGGCATGTTCTTCATTAAAGAATCAGATACTTCCCACAAATTATTTCTGTCTGCATCAGGTCCTAATCCATCCGGGATTGACACCAACTTTATCGGCGATTCTCCGTTAACACCGCCGCCTTCTTGATTCCCCATGGAACTCAGTACCTTCTTATGGATGAATTCAGTGTTGACAAAGATGACATTGCAACCATTTTCAGCCAATCTTTGCGAGAAGATCATCATTGGGTTGACATGTCCTTGAGCTGGTAATGGTAAAACTAGCACAGTTGGAACACTCATTTTGATCTAGGTCTTCTAGTTTCTTAAGAGTTTTCCAACTACTTATATTTGCTATATGCATATATTTAAAATAAGTTTGAATACGTGTTTTATATCCTTGAGAAGGACACTAGCAGATTATTTACGATGTGGACCACGTTTTAATTTATTGCTTCTCGTTGGAGTGTCCTTGAGTTCAATCTGATCTGCCATTATTAAGATTGAAAATTGTGGTTATGGGGACCTGTTTTGATTTTTGAATGAATGTGGATATAAATTCACAAGGAGACTTTTAAGCATGTTGCTAATTCAAGCCTCCAAAGCCTTAATTATTGATAGGGAAAGTATGAGGAACCAATGAAATATTTGTACAATGTGCACAATAGAGATTTATGGAGTATTAGAGATATAATAATTAATGTTACCTTTTTCCATCAGCTGAAGTTTCTGGAATGAGTGGTATCATGATATGGTATTAGAGCTCTAGATTCGAAAGCTTTCGATTCTTGGTGAATCCCAAAATTAATTTAAGCTTTTGAAAAGATGTTTAGTATCCAATAGTCCATTGTCTCCCTATTGGAATCCTGATTGATAATATTACGGGACTAGAAAAAATAATAGTGATTTGAGACTAAATATAAGATTTATCATTTTAATATTTAGTCTTAATTCAATTTAAATTTTATATTATTTTTATTAGTTTTATCAAACATTATACAAATAATAAAATTTTATTAATTTTTCATCAAAATAATATCATCAGTCTAAAATGAGGTTAGCTTTAATACAAATTTTAACTTTAAATCAATTCATTTATCATAAATATCAAAATTGTCACTTTAAAAACATTCGATTAAAATTTGTTCCTACAACCCTTGAGAATGTTCTCTTTTAAGTTTATATATTCTCGTTTAACTAATAAAGTTAGAATTTGTAGAGTTAAAAGAAAACAATTCAACAGCAACTACACAAAATTTTGTTAAAAGAGCAACAAATTCAGTTATGAATAAGTTATTTTATCATATATAAAAAAATTAACTATCTTATATTTTAAAGATACATTTTAAGAATATACTAATAAGTCTTTTTGAATTTTTATATATTTAATATATTAAAAATATCAAAATAAATAAATAATTTTTAGTAGGACAAATTACTAAAATTGTTCAAAAAATTAATGTTAAAAATAGCACATTTCTGATGCTTTTCCAAGTACATAAATTTGGTAACCGCGTTGGCGCATGTTTATCTACCTACTAAGATAGTATAAGTATATATTGAAATAAAAATATTTACAAGTTTGAATGTTAGTTACAATCTCGCAATCAATGAATGCCGATATAAAATTATAAATTGACAAGGAGACTTTTCAGTAATAAAGTATTATATCAAATAAAAAATTTTATTTTCGATTTCTACTAATAGTTGAAAAGAAAATTTCTACAAAGTAGGTTTTTTCAAAAATTTTACAGAAGACTTGCAATCTTTTGGTGAAAATTAAGTAGTGGATAGAAACTCTTAAGTGTTGGATGTGTGAGTGTGTAGTGTGAGTGAATTTGTGATGTAATACTTAATATTAGAAGCCGTCCAATCTTTCTGAACGAAAAAAATAAAGAAATACAAATATTTTCCGATTATCTCCTAATAGTACATATTTCAAAAAATATTGTCTTTTGATGAATATTCTTTTTCATATAATGAATTATTCAATTCTATTTATACTTCTAATGTAACTAACTTCAATCCTGAGTCTGCATCCATATGTCCATCTTTACATTTATCTTCTCATGATTTGTCTAAGGGCCGTTTGAAAAATTTTAGAAGTAACTTTTTTTAACTTTTGATTTATGAAAAGTAGTAGTATTAATTATTGGTGTAATTTTTAAAACCAAATTGTAACTTTCTAGGAAGCTATTTAGGAGCTTATAGAGAAGTAAAAAAAATGACTTTTCTCATAATACTTCTACTTTTCTTCACATTTCTATAAAATAAGCACTTTTAGAGTTAAAAATCCAAACACAAAATAACTTATTTATAAGTTACTTTTGACATAGTCATTTATTGTTTAAGTTATTTTATTAAAAGTAGCTTAATTAAGTTGGTTACCTAAACTGGGCTAAGTCAAATAGGAATCAACTTGTTCAACGAGTTTCAAAATTAATATATCAATTGGCCGCACCTAATTCAGGCCTTGAGGTTAAGGATGGCAATACCATCTGAACTCGCGGTATCTATCCTGCCTTTTAGCAGGGATGGGGTCGGGTTTAAATAATATCCGCTCTTATCCACTCATATTTAAATTTTTGCTTTAATTTATATTATCCATATAATAATGGTTATATAAATTTTGAAATTTAATTTTATTTATTAAACTTTAATAATTATAGAGACGGGTAGGAACGAGATGAGTTCTATTCGAGTTGTTGTACAGCAAGACGGGATCGGATAGAGTAAAACGCTCCCCCTACCCACCCTGTTGCCACCCTACTTGAGGTGCACCTACCTGAGCATCCTACATCCTCTTCAAATGCTCCATCTAATCAACATCTCCCAATTCAGCCTAAAACCAAATATCCGAATGCTGACCCGAGTCAAAACAGGTAGTGCTAAGTGAAAGACCTTCACAACATATATAGGTAACTAATTTAGAACAATCTCTCAAGGATGCCTTTGCTACAATAGCCATTCCTCATTGGTTTAAAGTTGTACAAGAGGAATATAATACTCTTATAAGAACAAAGACTTAGACAACCACCACCAAATTCAAAGATTATTGGTTGTAAGTGGGTGTTTTCTATAAAGAGACATCCTGATGCCACAATTTTAAAATACAAATTGGATAATGGTTCGCATGAGAGTTGGGTCTTTTATTTTATCCGTCTCACTTTTGGAAAAGAATTATTTTCTAAAAAGTAAGACAAATTATATAATAAAATAACTTGCATCTAATATTATTCAAATATAACTTTTGAACAAAGGTTACATTTCAGTACTAATTAAATTGTATGTAACCTGTAAAAAGGTTAATACAAATTATTCAAATGCACATAATCCATGAAAGGTTGAAACAAATTATTAGGATGCACAATTTGTTCTTACTTTTTCAAGCATGTAACAAATTTTCTTAAGTTCTCTCTAGATGCACCTCCTTCTTCATTGTTGCTCTTCAACTTCTCCTTTAACTCAAGAGACCTTGATTTGATATTCTCATCACCAAGAAGTTGCTCTACTTTGACTTTTATCTCTCCATGTGAAATCAGTCCATTTTCATCACCCTCAAGTCCCAACCCAACTTTCAAGTCATCACAAATGTATAATTTGTTATAAAACTGATCCAAAAAATATGGCCAACACAAGAATGGCACCCCATTAGACAAAGCTTCAATAGTAGAATTCCAACCGCAATGACTAACAAAACAAGCAATAGCAGGGTGGCTTAGTACTTTTTGTTGAGGCACCCATCTAACCATCTTACCTCGACTCCCAGCCTTGAGCTCATATTTGAAATCTTGACGCATAACCAAAAGAAAGGGTTTGTTTGTGAGGTCAAGACCAAGAGCAAGTTCTACAAATTGTTTTTCATTGAAACGAGTGGTGCTTCCAAAGGCAACATAAAGAACAGAGGCAGTTGAGTGGTTATCAAGCCAACTCATACAAGAGAGATCTTCTTCTAAGAATGATGTTGTGCTATCTTCATTGTTATTACTTTTCAATAATGGCCCAATGGGGAGTAGCTTTGGGAAACAAGACAATGCTGCATGTTCAAGTTCATTTGTGGTGTTGCAAAAGCACCAATCTGTGGAATATTGAGTTTTTCTGATGCTCAACAAATATTGAAACGTCTTCCTCTGGGTTTCTAAGTCTGGGAAATTTGTCCACCAAATTAATCCTGTGTCCATTTCACGAATACTAGGTGATAACTGAAAACTCCTTTTTGCGGTTGGAAACCCTGATGAATTTCCAGATAAAATAAAACATGAAAGTTAATTATGCGTGGTTCGTTAATGAACGGAGTTTCATAAAGAATGTTGTACCAAGTAAATAAATCAAGTTGGCCATGGTGAAACATGTTATAAAACATTGACTCTTTCGATTCATTTCAAAATAAAGAATTTCTATTTACCATTATAAGTAAAAAAATTAAACTAGTTATTATATATTTGTATATATCCATATGAATTATTTTATATATTTTTTATTAAAATAATTAATCACAAAAATAAATTTTAAAAACATTATTGATGTACTTATTATATATATATACTAGATATAAGATGTAATAAGTACAATAAAAAGTTTTAAACTTTATAAAAATATAATGTTATTTTTTTTTTTAAATTAAAAGTGAGACTTGAGACCATTTGAATTACAGCTTGTTGTCAAAATACAATGTTATTTATAAATTGTCTTTGACACATGTTAAATTGTGGTGGCTTCCCATAAATTATACACTCTTTGTTATAAGTTAAATCATGGCAGCTTAGCATCATTTAGTTGAA